>NW_019385171.1:273757-281923 GCF_000671375.1 Centruroides sculpturatus
TAATTATAAAAACTTATTACAATTTATAACTTTATAAAAAAAAAGTACATTGTAAAAATGTGCTATTCTTTCCCTTTAAAATCATTCTAGGAATTATACAGTGATAACTATATATTTATTTAGTGATAAGTAAAAAAGAAAATTTATAGAAATTACAAAAAATTGTATGTTGTTTTTACTGTGTGTATAGTTAACAACTGATTGTTAAAAATATAAAAACATTTAAACATTTTTTTTTTTAGATTTCACTTTCTTAAACAATAAACTTGCATACAATGCAATAACAACTTTAAATATATACAGTATATATGTATATATTTATGGTACATACATTGAAAAATGTATTCAACAATATAAACACACTATAAAGTTAAAAAATCAACAATTTTTTCCAGCACAAATGTTTAATTAAAATTGTTTTTTTTTCTTTTAAAAATTCTTGATAAATTCTTATCTATTAAAATGCATTTTTATATTTTAAGACAGATATACCTTTATAAAATTCTATACAAACTTTTTATGGCACTGATTTTAATAATTTTGACATAATTTTTATTTCATTTCTTTGAATTGTTAATTTTTTTTCTGTTAAATATATATATATATTGGAGGAACATTTAAATATAAGCTATAATTGATATGTAAATTACAAATTTTATCCAAAAAGTAAAGAGTTAAAAAATTGGAAGTTGTAAACTTTTGGCAGTGTACATCTTCATTTTCTTTCTTTTTAAGAGGAGAAATTTTCAATTTATATAGTTTAAAAAATGCTTTATATAAATCACTTATATCTTATGATCGTGTATATTTTTAATTAATATAATAAATTAAAATCAAATAAGAATTATAAGATGGGAAAAATTATAATTCTACTCTTGAGCAGTACTTGTGTCTCATATCACAACATAGTTTCAAATCCTTGCTTGGCTAAAGGTGGATTTTGGTTGGCTGGTGTTTCTTCGACTTGGCAATCGGCTATGGGTGAATGTATTCCGGCTGCTTGTAAAATGGAACCACTACTAGACGATCTCCTTTCGGTTGTAGTGAGGCTTTGTGTCATTTGGGAAGATGTTGATGTTTTAGATTCTAAAAAAGAATAGAAATAAATATCAAGAACGAATTTATTTACATCTTAAAACTAATCACCATCCGAAATTTACCAGATACAATTAGATATTCCAGCCTATTAAGGCACGCTGATGCTCTCTCGAACCATTTATATAACTTCCTTCTCAATTCGGTAGGAGCAGCCATTGTATAGATAACTGGATTAAGGGCGCTGTTGATGGGTAATATAAATACCACTACGCAAGCATATAAACTATCTAAGGGACATGGAATATAATTAGTAACAAACGCAATTTAATTGAAACATTAACACGTCTATGCTTACCAGAAATTGTTATTTGATTGAGGGCAATGACTTTAATAACGACGATAGGAATCCAACATAAACAGTCAGTTAACACTATAAAAAAGAATCTCATAGCTAAAACGATATCCTCGTGTTTCTTTATCATAACTGGTCTTGCTCTTTGACGATCGTCTTTGATGATTAGAAACATCCTCAAGTAGAGAATAATAATCAATATTACCTAAATGACAAAAATGTATTGGTATTTTTAATTTATATACTATAATTCGAGTCTTCTTCTAACTTTAATAATAAATTTACCGCAGTAAAGTTAATTCCTAGAAAGACAAACGCAGAATATTGCCATCCTAACATGTAAGGATCATCTATATGAAGAGGAAAACAAAGCCCATTTGTGGAATAAAAGTCCTGCCCTTTCTGCCAGTGAAACATTGGAAACAGAGCTAGTAGAATTCCGAATACCCAAATAATAATTAAACTGTATCGTGCTGCAGTTATGGATACTACACGAACGTTACTCCTGATGCATCTGTATCTCTCGACTGTTATCAAAGATAAAATAAGCACGCTAACTTCACAAGATATCATAGCCAGGATGCCACATATGGTGCATTGCCAACTGGACATCCAAGCGTGGGCATGTCTATTATATTTGTTACGAAAAGCTAAATCCTGTGCTCCTATGGCCAAAAGATATATTCCCATCAAAAAATCAGCCACTGTAAAGAGGGGGAAAAAATTGTAAATTTAGCTGCCTGATCTAAAGAAGAATTTATATAAAGATTTACCATTTAAGAATTTACCTGCTAAATTTTTTATGAATAAAGATAATACGTGATCTTCTTTCCTAGATAAAACTCTCCATGTAAGTACTATAGTATTACCCATACAAGTTGTTAATGCTACTATCCATACGGAGAAACGAAGCATGGGCCAAACCAGAAGATGATCGATGGAAGATAATCCATCGGTTTTTGGCATGCAATTACGAACATAAGGAGCGTAACTACAATAGAGGAATTTTCTAAAATAACTGTTAAAAGAATACAAAATTTTTAGATTATTCTTTATACAAAACATTTAATTTATAAAATGAATTCAATACTTACATAAATTCTAAATTTTTTAGAGATTTAAAGTGATGTATATTGATATTTTCAATTTCAATTCCACTCAAGTTCCTTGTAAAAAAAAAAAGGGGAAAGCAATCAGAAAGTTTTGTCATGAAAAATATAGTAAAACCTGTCTAAAACGGAAGTTTTCGTTTTATAGAGTCTGAGTTAGACAAGTGTTATTGTAATAAGTGTAGGTTATAAGTAGTTAAATAGCAAGCCAATGATAATGAGTTTCTTACAGAATGGATTGTTATTGGCTTGCTTACTGGTTGCCATTTAAACTTACCCAATCATATTTAATTCGCACCATCTAAAACAAGTATTGTGTTAAAAGTTCGAAAGATGGCGCCACAAACAAAAAAAATTTTTTTTAATTATTTTAATTTATGATGTTTTTAAATTATAAAAGTGTTTTAAATATACAGTTAGCCTTTAAAGAAAATAAAGAATTTGTATTAAATTTTTAAGTTTTATTATTAAAAAATAAATATAAACTTTTATCTAAATAACTATTCCAAAACTTACAATGATTTCAAATTAATAAGATGATGAAAAATCTCTACAGGAAGTGAAGTTAGAGGGTTATACTCCAATTTCCTTTAAAAAAGTCAGAAAAAAATTTGAATCTTTTATATTATAAATTGATATAAAGAATAATTATAAAAACTTACAATTTAGATAAATTTCTTAAGCTGTAAAAAAGCTTTGGTCTAAGAAATTTTAGTTGATTAAAAGAAAGATTTCTACAAAAAATATAAATACAATTAAATAATAATAATAATTTTTCAATTATTTTTTAAAATCATATTTAAAAGTGGAAAAACTCACAATTCAGTCAGCTTAATGAGTCTTTGAAAGGCAGTCTCATCAATATCATCAATTTTATTATCTTTAAGAGACCTTTTTAATAGATTTTAATTATGTATATATGCATTTATTATTAAATATAATTAATTAAAACTTTACAATAAAAACTTACAAATATTCTAAATTTATTAACCATGAAAAAGTGTGACTTTTAACTTTAGAAATTTCATTACTTCTCAAGTCTCTGAGGGAGAAGAGAAAATGTATAATTTATTTAATTTTTATTTCATATAAAAACTTTAAAAAATAATCTTTTAATCATTAATTTTAGAAGAAAAATGCATTTTTTAATATAAAAAATATTAAAAAATATTAATAAATAATTAAATATCTCATACTCACAACCAATAAAGATTTCTATGTCTAGGAAATTCAGTTTCTTTCATTGTAAGATAATTATAACTCAAGTCACTATTAATAAAATAAGGTAGAATAGACTCTAATATATATATATTATAAATAGAACATTTTCAATTGATATTCATACTTACAATACACGAAGAGAAGGTAAATCATGAAGTATTCTAACATCCATTTTCTTTAATTTATTCTTTTTTAAATCTCTATGGAAACAAATTTCTAAAGTTTATTTTCTCGTTAGTTGAATGTCTTAATCAAGAAAATATAAATAAAATTTTTAACTCACAGCCAATCGACGTTGTCTAAATGTTGAAACATACCACGAGATATCTCTTGAATGTCGTTTCTCATTAACAATCTATTATAATAGAAATGAATGATTAACTTACGAATTTTCAATTTTTATAGTTAAATTTAACACGAGACTTACAAAAATTTTAATTTATAAAGTCCGATAAATGTTCCATTTTCGATTTTTCTTATTAAATTTCCACCTAAATGACTAAAATAATAATAATAATAAATTTTTCTATGAGAAGATACAATTCAGCTTACAAACTCTTCAAGAAATTCTTCAGAAACTGAAGAATTCGTCAATAACGATAATAGGGAAAGGATGCAACAACAACGATAATAGGAAGAGGGTTCAGCAGCAACGATAACAGAGAAGGGGTATAGAAACAACGATAACAGGGTGAGGGTTCAGCAACAGCGATAACAGGAAGAAAGTTCAGCAACAACAATAACGGGGAAAGGATGCAACTAGTGTTTCTCAAACGGGATCCCGGGATCCCGGTTGTTTTTTTAACCCGGGAAATTTTTCTTATCCCGGGAAATCCCGCAAATTTCTTAAAAATTCACTTTTTTTCTTATTTTGTGTTAAGGTTGAGGAATTTTGCAAATAGAAAGCATAATTAACTCATTCACTGTCAGAATACATTTGTATTTATTAATTTTAAACCTACCTATTAGTTTTTTTAATTTTTGCTAGTTATGGCATGTCCATAGTATCGATAATCAATACGTAGCTTATTTGTGCCAGGACTCTGAAAATTCTTTACTTGTCAGAACCTGTAATATATGGAATAATTGCACTTACGCTGTCTTAATTTTAACCATGCCCAGTAGCTTCAATAAATGTGTAACGTTAGATTGTGCAAATTGGGCCAAGATACAAACGAGTATAAAGTCTGCAAGTATGAAGTTTTTCTTCATAAACCTGATTATTAAAACCAAGCGAATTGCCGAATTATCGAGCTATAAGCGCGATGCCGCTATTAAAGCAGCCGATGTAGACAAATCAAAAATACTAGAGAGCAAAAGAAGTACTACAATCGCGAAAACAAACTCGAAATCCTCCAGGCTACAGGTGAAAAAACACATAATATCTGTCTTCTCTTAAATGCATTAAACACGATTCCAATCATATCAATTGAATCGGAAAGGGCATTCTCGGTAGCAAGACTTTCATTACTAAAATAAGAATTAGAGTGAGTTATCGGAGTATTGATCATCTTTGCTTTTTAAAATCTTATAAAAGTTTACAATATTTTGTATTATATTTTATTTAAAAAAACGAAAATTACCTTCTAACTTATAAGTTTGATCTAAGTTCAATTTTTAATTTTTAACTCAATTCAAAGCAATTTTGTTGTTGTTGTTGTTGTTGTTATTGTTGTTGTTGTTGCTGCTGCTGCTGTTGCTGTTGTATGCAGTTTCTAGCAAACTTTAATAATTTTTTTCCTATTTTTGAAAATTTCTATGTAATTCAAATGTAATTTTTATTATATATCTTACACAGCATTATTAATATGATTTTGGATGATACAGAACTTTAAAATTACTTTAAAAAATGAAAAATAATTATATCATTTAATTTCAAGATATTTTGTATACCTTAAAAATAATTGATTCTATCCCGGGATTTCCCGGGATCCCGGGAAACAGTTCACTTTTATCCCGGAATCCCGGGACAAGCAAAAGACCGGGAAATGAGAAACCCTAGGTGCAACAACAACAACGATAACAGAAAAGGATCAAACAATAATAACAGGGAGAGAGTTCAGCAACAGTGATAACGAGGAAAGGGTTCAACAACATCGATAACAGGGAAAGGGTGTAACAACAACAATAACAGGGAAAGGGTTCAGCAACAACGATGTAACAACAACAATAACAGGGAAAGGGTTCAGCAACAACGATAAGTGAAAGGTTCGACAACAATGAGGGAAAGGCATAACAACTTTCAACTTTCTTCGGTTTTTGTTGTTGTAATAACAAATAAATATAGATTATTCTCATTAATTAAGTTACATAAAGTTAAAACTTACAGAATTTTAAGATTTCTATAATTTTGAAATGATCCTCTTTCGAGTGTTTCGATACTGTTGTTAGATAGAACACTAAATAAAAATTTAAATAATAATAATTATTATTATTATTTAAATAATTTTTAAAATATAAATTTATAAAATACAAGTTGGCCCAAATGTCAGTTAACCAAGCGTTTTCGTGTTATAACTATGAATATGGAAAATAATTCTGAGCTTAGAACAATGCGTCTTTCTTTTACAAAATTGGTAGAAAAAAAAATATAATTAAGCATTTAGTTATTTAAATAAAACAGCAATTTAATCTTTACAATCGTTAACCGATTTTTGGGCCATCCCGTGAATAAATAACGTTAATTTATGCTAATTCTTTTATCATTAAATTTACAATAAGTCTTACATGAATGACTTTGGAACACTCACAGTTTGGTGATATTACTAGAAAGATTGTTGGGTATATTTTTTAGATGAAGATTGGTGCAGGAAAGCCAAGTGAACTGTCGACAATTACACCCAGCAGGTACTGGAGAAATAGCTAGAGAAAGTGATTCATTGTTAACGAACATTTCAGAAAGTCTAAGATACAATTGATATAAATGAACTTACTGCAGTTTCTGTAAGAAGAAAGATAGACGACATTAACCATTGGCGTCTTGTTTAGATCTTTTAAAATTGATGCCAACGATCCGTGAATATCATCTTTAAAAAAAATAAATAAAATATTAAAAATTTGCGTTAAATGTGTAATAAATGAGTAGTGAGGCCTCATAAATCAAATTGTTGCTTAGGAGTCTCTAGATTTCTGAGGATTTTAATATACTGGGGGATTTTAATATATTGTTTTAGAGGCCAGGTATATTAAAAAAAAACACATACATACAAAAGCGGCTTAAAAAATGATTATAGTTATCCTATAATATAAGATAACGTAAGTTACGTGTAATCTCACCTCTGTCACAGAATAATGTATAGTACATATAGGCCCTAGCTCACATGATAATGTACTGAACTGTACAGTACATACAGGGCAGTGTAGATAGTCAATACAGGATTTAATTCAGGTTCGGTACATACAATCGAACGATTAATTTGTAACGCACGTTTTTGAGGCCCCTGTAAATGTGAGGCCCGTACCAAATGACGCTATTGATTCCTTTATAATAATGCCTGGTAAATCACTTCTCGTTTAAAAATTTATTATACTAAAATAATATTTTTAAAAAAAAACGGATTTCTTTTAGACAAATTCAAGATATGAAAATCGAAACGTGACAATATGATTGAAAATGAAAGGAAATCGTTCGAAAGAATGGACATTATTAAAATCTTGCCTAAAATTCCGAGGAAATAATCCAATGCAAGAGACATTTTGTCATATTTTTAAATTGTTTAAACAGAAACAAAAAGAAGGGGGAAAAAATATATATATATATTAAAACTCGAGTTACGTGTCTTATAAGTGTCAAGTCACGTATTGCGTAACGAATAGAATATATTAAATTTCGAGTTAAATTTTACGTTTTATGCTATATTATTAAAAGAAATTACCACAATTTTCTTCGTCTTCGCCATGTTCGCAATGTACGATTCCATCACAATGATACACTCTATCTAAACAGATGGAAGAATTTCCGCATGGAAATTTCTCAGCTTCGCATATGAATTCCTCTGAAAATAAAAGAAAGAAAATTCATTAAAATAAAATAAAAACATAATAAAAATGAGTTATTAATTATAATCATTAATCTGTTAAATTTTTATTCACGTATCACAAATTAATCAGTCAACAATGCGATAAATCATTAACTTTTTCGCTAACTTCTGAAGCTTAACTTTTTGTTTTCTTTAAAAAAAAAAAAATGCATAAATTCTAGCAAATTATATAAATTAGATTAATTTAAAAATTAATTCCTTATATATTTATGATTTTTTTTAAAATTATTTATGCAGCTTGCATGTGAAATTAGTAATTCATGTTTATATTGTTTAATGAAAGAACATATCAATTTACTAAATTTCAAAAGATGAAAGGAAAATAATTAATCCTTCAAGAATTAATCGTTGTATATATATATATTCTATCCCAGGATCCCGGGAAACAGTTCACTTTTATCCCGGG
>NW_019385171.1:286520-291497 GCF_000671375.1 Centruroides sculpturatus
ATAAAATATATATATATATATATTATTTGCCTTAACACTAAACATTTCGCATTTCTTAATGAAATAGAATAAATAATACTGTGTAAAGGGTGGCTCAAAAGTCAGTTAACCAAGATATATATTTTTTTAAACTGTTAAAATCGGTTCAAAATATCTTTATTAAGAATGCTTCACAATCTGTTAACTAACTTTTAGGCCATCTTACATGTTATGAATAAACAAAATTATAATTATCTCAAATTATTTAATGATATTTTCATTATTTATATCAAAAATTAACTGAGAATATGAGAGAGAAAAAGAGACAGAGAGAGGAAAAAAACCCTGAAAAATTACAAAATTCGTCATCTTACCCCACGACTAAAATGACAAACGTATTGAGATGTGATAACGATTCTAGAAAAACGATACGATTTTTTCTATAAATTTATTGCTGGCAAAAATCTTATAAATTCACTTTTGCTAATATAACTTTCGAGTGAAATAATATTTTTAAACAAATTTGGTCGATAATTTTTGGAAAATTGAAATTGTAGACCTCCTCTCCTCCTTTTATATTCTATGACAATTTCTTTTATCCCTACTGATATCGATATTTATATACCAGCAAGATGATGTAATCCAGCTCGTAAAACAAAGGAAATATAGGAGCCGTCATCTTGCCCCATTTCCTCTTCGAGGTATAATTTTACAACATGATTTACGTTGTTTTTCTTTTAAATAAAACAATATCATTATTATTTGAAAAAATAATCAAGTAATTAAACATCTTAATAAGAGATTTCTTNTCTACAAAAAATTCGCACTGTTCTTCTTTTAAAAATGTTCTTCTAGGTCTTCTTCTTATACTCTTAAAGAATTTTAAGAGTATAAGAAGAAGACCTAGAAGGCTCTTAACTGTTCTCCTTCCAAGAATTCTTAAGATTTTAGGAAGGAGACTAGGAGGAATCAGCATTGTTCGCCTTCCAAAAATCCTTAAAAATTTAAGAAAACTTAAAAGAATCCGTTCAATTCTCCTTCTAAGAATCTTTAAGATTCTTACGAAGACATAGAATAATCCACGCTGCTCTCCTCCTAAGGATTTTAAAGATTTCTAGAATAAGAACAGCATGAATTCATTAAAACTTAAATATTTATCAGAAATTTTTGCCTGAATAAACTTAAATTGTATAATTAAAATTTTATAAAAATATGTTTCCATGCTAAATAATTCAATTATAAACAAATTTTGTAAATCCACAATAAAGAGCAATAAATATTCATGTATGAGGACTTAGCAAAATCTAAATAAATGTTCTATCGTGTTAATTGTTAACATTTAAATTAAATTAACCCATGTCGCAACGTTCTAAGGACTATTATTGAGTGATAGAAAACGACATATCAAATGGAAGACGAAAATTGCATTGAGAATTTATGTACTTATGTACTAGAAATTTTACACCTTCTAAAAGAAGACTAATATTTAGGAAAAAATCATAAAGAATTAAGCAAATGAAAAGATTGTTGAAAACTCGTTAGGAATCTAATATATCTAAACGATTTGATTCCTTCGGATATATCGACTTCTATTACTTGGGACTTCTCCAAAGTCGATAAAAGCAGAATTTCAAATGAAACAAACATCAGCCAAGATCGGAATGAAGAAAATCATATTGACAGTCGTCGTACATCTCTCGAAATTCGCTCAATTTTAGAAGTTGAAAACAATGGTCAATCAAACGAGAATGTTTGTAGTAAAAGATATTAGATTTTTTTTTCTATTATTACTCGAAAGAACGGAGCAGTAATAAAACTCAGACTACAAAAAGATTAATGGAAGACATTCACACTTATAATTAAGATATGAATAATCTTTAAATTAATGTTCAATCTAAAAAAAAATTCAAGTTTAAGCAATTTTTTTAGTACAGATTCGATATTTAATACGTAAAAAAATAAAATAAATACTTTTATATGATGATATAAAACTTTCTCTTAATCTATATTCTATTCGTGTTACTTTCAATCTTCTTTCCACTATTACGAGCGATAAAATAAAACATTTTATTGTCGAAAATATCAATGCGAAACGATTTACAACGTTAAAATAACTTAAAAATTATAATTATAATAATTTTTTTCAAATTTATTATCGAATTTTAGTACTTGTAAACAAAGATAAACATCTGCTACTTCTTCATAACTCTTTAGGAAAAAAAAAGCAAAAAAATATTGACTTAGATAACATCATACAACACTTTATTTTATAACTATTTTTATTTGTCAACCATTAAAGAAAATTTAAATTTTATAACCAGAAATTTCCTTAGAGGCATGAAAGAATATTTCAAATAAAAATTTAAGAGTTTAATGTGCTTAGCTTTGTATGTTATTAAATGTAAACAATACATTTATTATTTTATTTTATATACAAAGATTATTCCCATAATTTACATCAGTTTTAAAATATTCATTTAGATTATTTCTAAAATATAATCCAAAAAAAAAGTGAAAGAGATAATACCGAGTTATAGTGTTAGCAGCTTCCTGATACTTTACCAAAAGAAAATTTAAGCTTAATTTATTTATCTGTAGATTTGTCTGGTGTAAGAAATATAAAAAAAGAAAGAAAAAATACAACTAGAATTAAATATTTTCCTAAAAACTGTTCTTAAAGCTTCCAAAACATATATGATCGTGTCAGCAGGTCGTAAAATACCAACTTAATGTCAGTAAGTAGTTGGAGTTGCGGTATAAGATGTGATCGCGGAAGTAGTAAAAGTTGTCACTTCTTGTCTGTTTATAGATCGTATAGAAAGAATAAGAGATGTGAACAGTTGAAATGTGCAACAGTTCTGTCTAAAACTATAATTAATTAACCTTAAAAGTTTCTTGACCTTTTTAGATGTATGCCGAGATGAAAAAGTTATATTTAAAAAAGAAAATCTGAAGATGATTTGTTAGATGTTATAAATTTACTAGGTAACTCGTTAAACTGTGCAATAAATGGAAGAGATAAAGGACAAAATCGAACATAAATGGCCCTATCAACATAGATAATCCGAAGCGTGAAGATGAGATTAAAAAAATATCAATAATATTGACTCTACATATATTGTAATTGGTATTATATCCTCCTGTAACACATTTTAACAAATGAAATAACATATTCGGCATAGAAATAATAATTTATATAATTTATAGTATTTTAAAGTTATTTTAAAGAACTAGAAACAAATTCAGGCTGGAATTTAATGCTAGTTTAATTCTATAGTTTTCAAATCTAAATTCTAAACATTGATTTTAAAGCAAAAGAAATACAGTTTAAACTGTGCTTTATAATCAAATTATAGTGCTTAAAAGTTCTAAAATATATGCAATATTTATTTACTCTCGTGTATCTCATTAATTACTTTATTAATAACAGTTTTTAATAATTTAAATATTATTTATCCAGATAAAAATGCACATAAGACTCGTACTAAAAGTTTTTTTTTCCCCAAAAAATTTAAATCTAGAATGGAAATAATTGGATTAAAAAGCATCAGTTTCTTTTATTCTACCAACGAAACTTAATATTGGAGTAAAGTAAATATCCAAGTTGTTTCGCTTTCGTGTAAAATATTTATACCTAATTAAACCCTGAAAAATCCAATATTTTATATTAAAGTAAGATAAAAATGACGGTAAGAACTATAATCAGTAAGAATAATAGAGCAATGTGATCAGACAAAGTAATGAAGAAGGGAGGTGCATGGTGTAACCTAGCAACGAGATGTTTCCGTGAGAATCCTGACCACCTGATCTTCATAGATGGAAATTCCATTTGCTCTATTGCACATTGCTTAACTCCTTCTTCTCTTTTAATTATAACCAATGGATGTTAAATTTTCTTTTTCCTTTGATAAGTTTCCATTGCAACTAAATGGTCTCAACTAAAGTCTAAGAATTTTTGTAGGGTTGAAATTGTTATTTAATCTACGTTTTGTGAAATTCTAAATTTGAAGTATGATAGAGTTCGTCCTCTTTATTACTTTAATTTATATTCAAATACTAAAAAGGTGACTTTAAATGGAAAAGTTACGAGTAAATTTGTTTTTAAATATTTATACAAAAGAGTCTGTCATCAATCATCAGAATATTCTATTCAAACAGAACGGGTTTTCATAAAGCGCAAAGAAGAAAATTCTTATCTTTTATATAAAAGAAATCGAGTGTTTGCACCACAATGCACCATAATTCATTATATTCTAGAAACTTTACTGAATAGAGTTTTTCTCACTTGATTATTTTTTCCCTTTTGATTTACCTATATAATGCTTATTTTATAAATTTAAATTTAAAATAGAAGTAACCGTCAAAATGGAATCAAAAGGTATACAGGGTGGCTCGAAAGTCAGTTAACCTCCGTTAGTTTAGCAACTGACTCGATTAATTGACTTTGAGACATACTGAAACACGATGTATTTGTTCTAAACCTGTTTTATTCGTTCTTCAAAAGGTGCCGAGTGAATAAAACCACTGAACACCGGGTTCGTTCCTGATCAACAAGCTGGCTACGTGGAATTTGCCAGTTTTCTTAACTTGTCTAACGCTTAAATAGAGTCTAGTTTCCCATAGAAAGTCCTCGCGTACGAATCCCCCCTTCTTGGCAGATCGTCCTTGCGTTAAGTTTCCTTATTCCATCAAACCAAACCATTCTTCAAAGTCCCCATTAATTGACTTTTGAGTCAATTTATATGTAATGAATAGAGGAAATAAGATAAGATTACGGTATCGATTTTACTTAAAAAATTAAATAAATAAATAAGGAGCTTCAAAAACGTTTACTAACTTTTATAATCGACACATTAACAATCATAGAAACCATTGGTTTTCTTCAGAAAATATCAATCACATAATTCAGTTACTATATGTTTTATTATAATATATCATAATTTAGACACAGACAATAAATCTTTCAGACATATATATATCTGGTGACATAGAGCGGTA
>NW_019385171.1:292185-321701 GCF_000671375.1 Centruroides sculpturatus
CCCCCTATAACACGGGTTCCTATAGTTCGGATTCCTATATCACGGCGAAAAAATTGCGACAGTATTCGTACAAACATGCTAAAAAAACTCGTATAATTCGGTAAAACATCATCGCCGACTCGTGTCGCGACAGGATTGGTCGAATCTAGACCAATAGCGGATATTGTACAAACCGTTGAGTTTAAACGAGCAGCGGACCTACTAAAAACCATTTATTATTTAACGTCCATAAAAATTATATTTATATTAATGATGCCTCCAAAGTTCAGCGAATTTTTCGCAAAAAAGATAATTTATCAGGAAGCACGCTAGCGCCATTAGATAACAAGCTCCACGACGAAAACAAGCTTAAGCACTGGCGCGGTCGAACGGTGCACGCTCGGTAAGTAATCCTACAGTTTTTTTGTTTATAGCATAGTTTATATGGATTATTCCCCAAAAAATTATACATATTTTGGAAATGTTGAGTCGAATTAGTCTAGAATCAATTAATTTTATGAAAGAAACCTTTCAAACAGCCGTAGTCCGTAAACTGCATACGTGATTGGCTATGATTGGCTGGACTCGTAGAAAATGGATTCATAAAAACCGGAACGTATCTACCGTGTTATAGGGGAGTCGACTGTATTTAAGATTATTTAACATTTGTGATTCAGAAACGATTGAATTACTAACCGTTAAATCTTAAAATTAACTGACTTTTTGTGGGCCATTCTCTACATTAATCTTCAAACGTATAATAACAAAGATATGAAGAATGATTATCTTCCATTATATATTATTATTTTCCTTCATTAACATCAGTTCTTCAGTTTTGAAGTAAGACAATATAAGATTTATTAAAATTTATCACAAGAAACAAAAACGTCAATAGGTGGTTCTCTGAAATATAAACAAGATTTCAATCAAATTGATTAAAAGAAACGCCTACTTTTGACGAAATCTATTTCTCTAACCAATCATTATAAACCATTTTTTAAAATGTTAATTACGTGATATCTTCCATAAATTACGCAGGACTGCCTATGTTCTCTAAACACAGAACATTTATTCTGCTTAGTTTAATTCTATTTTTTATTTTCTAATTTTTTTTTTTCGTATTTTGTTGGTTCGCTTACAATTGACTGTATTTTAAAAGGAAAAGTTTAAACGAATGATCAATTTTTACTATTAGTTTTTCTGGTCTTAATCAATACCATAGTTCGAGTTTCTATAATTGAAGAAACAACATTAATATTGAAAATCGAAAAGGATGAAAACATCAATTTCATTTATAGGTTATGGAAACTATTCTTTTAATTAAAAACTTATAGGCCTATACGAGATAAATTTATTATTATTTAATATTTACATCGTTCGAAAAAATTTAAACTGTAATAAGTTAAAATATTTGTTTTTTTTCAAAAAAAAAAATTAATAAGAAAAACTAGTTTAACATTAGGTCAGACAAAGAGAGAGAATTCAGTAGGGCCATTTGATTTGGGCCTAAGACACAGAAAGGCCTCAAAATTTAATATTTTACATAAATAGAATGATTCTGAATCTAATGGTTTTTTAGAACTTGAAGAAAAACATATAAAAAACACAAGTATTTTCCTTTAGAGATTTCTTTCTATCAAATTACAGGTTTCTTCTAACAATGTAGTTTTTAAGTAATTTTTCTCAGAAATGCCAATTAATTTAATTATTGCACATAAAAAGGTAATAAATTTTTCATTCGTGTTATATAAAGTACAAAAATAATTCTAAAAATTGTAATAATTCTACTTAAATGAAGCTGAGAATTGCTATATAAAAGTCATTTTATGAAAACTGTAAAGCATTTTTTCTTCATTTAAGCCTAATTGCTATTAATTTCATCAATTGTAATTAACTTTTACTTCTATAAAAAGCTATAACTTCTCACCTTAACTTCTATTTTCCATATGCGATAAAACTATAAACAGTACTAAAATTTAGGCACTATTTTTAGCCTTAGATCCAGCAAATCTCAGCAAATTTATTCTTGGAGATGAGATTTTTGTTAAAAACCTTAAGGAAAAAAAATTCGAAATTACATAATATATTAATTTATTCTACTTTATTCTATTTATTTCACGCAAATTTCTGACACGAAATTAAAATTTTTATTCAAATATAGTCATGAAATTATCGCATTAACTAATTGAAAATTGCCATTATCAATGATAAATTTGTAGAAAATTCATCTAAATTATCAGTGAAGAAAAATATTCATGATTTATTTAATGAATCACATATATTACGTGTGTCATTTTTCATCAAAAATTAATTTCGTTATTCAAAACGAATGACATATTTGCAAGAAATTTTCTTTTAAATCACTTTCATGCAGTATTTTTTGCATAAAAGATTAAATCTGAAGGGCCCTTTGTGGCCTTTCAGGGAACTAAGCAAATTGGCTCCGATGGACCCCTTCTATTTGGGCATAAATATTGAAATTTTGAGGTAAATTTTACATAAATTACTTTCATATTGTGTTTTTGTATAAAAATCTAAATTTCGGGCTTCTCTCGTGTCCAGAGATTAGGCCAAATGGTCCTGCCGGTCCTCTTCTATTTGGGCCTACCTTTTACAATTTTTCTTAGGGAAATTGTATATCACTTTCATGTTGCCTGATTATCTATATACCACGTGACTTACATCACGTGGTTTATAGTCAATCAGGCTCTCAGACCCCTAAGCTTTACATATCTAGTCTCATCTTTCTAATTCCATTATCGAGATTAACAAAGGACAGACGGCCGGACAGATGGACGATAAGTCTGCAATCTGAAAATTGCAGCCCAATAAGCTGTTTTACAAATTCTTAATTGATGTTTTAAATATACAGTATAATCTACCAATTGGGCCTAGATGAAAGGAAGTCAACAAGTCTATTTGGTTCAGCCTCAGGTGCAAAGGGGCCACAAAATTTAGTCTTTTATGTAAAAAAGCATGATGCGAAAATGATATAAATTAATATTTCTCTTGATAATTGGTGATAAATATTGATTTTATTCTTTTATTTTAACGGTTTTAGGAGGAGTGTGGCCCTTATATTCGTGACAGACCTCAGTCCTCATATCAAGGATGATCAATGAAAACGATTGATGACATATCGTAATTAATTTCTACATTTGGATCAAGAAATACGATGAAAGAGATAATAAAAATCAATAAAAAGTTCGAAAGTTTTATTTAATTTGTTATTAAAAGCACATTTTTTCCTGTATAATACTCCCTTCTTTACTCCACTTAAGAGATAATTATATAACAAATCTAATGACACAAAAATATTTTTATGACAAAACAAATTATCTTCTGACCCCAATAATATAGAATGAATAACGATTTATCTGTAATTTCATTTTTATTTATTTATTTATTGTTAATATTTCCAACAAATGACGACAGACAGCCCAAAGCTGTATCTAGATTTGTTGAGTTCCTATAATGTATAAGACCAATAAATAATAGAAGAATGAGACCTTAAACTAAAACTCGAGGTATGTAAATAATACTGTAGGGCCAGGATTCGAGTTCCTATTAGATTTATTAATTAACCAGAACCCCCAGCTTATTGTAAGTAAAGAAGACCATAATTAAAGTAGGTCTGACAAGTGAGGAATGGACTCCACATAGTGGCATTGCCAGATGTTGAAATGAGGGGGAGCGAAGAGATAAAATAAGCATCAAGTGTTTGTTTGAATGTCATAAAATAGGAGCCAAGTAGGACTGAATTTATGATAGAGAGAATTCGCTTCCTCATAGAAATTTTCATTGATGATCTATTAATTCTCTTTCCACATTTGGTTTATTTTGGGCCTGGCATTACCCATAAAGGGCACGAGAGAAAAGTGTGAAGAGTTAATTCTACCAAGAAACTCGAATAGAAAAGTACAGAATTTAAATGAATATTTTAAAAATTAAAAAAAAAAACGAGTTATATTCTTTATATTCATGAGTATTTCTGCTTTACTTATTTACATTTTTCATCTCACTCACTCGATTTCTTCTTATGCATAAGTATACGATACTGATGCAGAGCATTTACACATCTTCCATTTAATCTTTTGACAGTTGGATAGAACCCATCACTAACAAATTTCAGAAATAAAAACAAGAAAATAAAGAAAATAAAAGTTGAATTTCTTAACAAGTTTTCTGTTCGAATATCGAGTATTTATCAAGCATTGTTCACTTTATCCGACATGATGCATAATTCATCAAACTTATCTCTTTCAGGAATTATTCAACTACATTATTCAAACATCATTATTTATTGTTATAGTTTTTCCTATTCGATAATATTTTTCCATCACTCTTTTATATATCTAATCTCACTTTGAACTATTTACTCCACTCTTCATCTAATTTTCATTGATTTTTTTCACGATTTTTATCAGGAAATAAAGTAAGTAGTTTTTTTTTGCGTTTTTTCCTCATTTCAACTGCTTATCTTAACATCTTTTTACTGCATTAACATTAATAATTTTATAATGAGCTTTTATTACTTAATTTTATGCAATTTTATGTGTTTCTTTTTTCTTTTTAAACGTTAAATTTGATGATTATATAAGCTTATATTCGTACTCACCTTTTATAAAATCTTGTGGTCAGACAAACGAACGAAGTAATTAAAAAATTTAAAGATTTGCAACAGAAGGTCAAGTATTTTCATCAATAGAAAATAACGATTTTTAATTATGTAGCATACATAGTTACACGGAGGTTAAATGCCTTTATTATTAATTATTATCTTTAATACCTTTATTAATTAAACATTTAATGTCTTTATAATTAATTTTTCAAATTATTTGGTTAGAAACCATCAAAACTTGCAGCATAAGTTAGCAAATTCTTCTCATCTTTATATGTAACACAAGTTACATAGTTATGGAGATTTAACTGCTTCTATTGTTAATTTACCTGTGTATTTGTAGGAAAATGGTCTTGAAAAACTAACGAATTAGTTAGAAATTTGCAAAATAAAATAATTTTATTTATGCATTTTTATAAGAAACACACGAAAGGTCACATCAAGACAGAGAAATTTCGAAGAAAAAAAGGCATTTTTCTTCCACGAAAACAAATCAAATTCGATACGTATTTTGTATCCCAAGCAAATTATTATAAACCAGATGAGCAATAAATTATTTAAACACATATGTTCACTGTAATTATCTCCATTTGCACGGAGGAAACACACTTAATGATGCCAATTTATCGGAAGCGATTTTTCTCTTACGGGTCACACACATATCGTACGAGTATCTACCGTTTAAAATATTGATTGTCTGTATTTTAAATGGATTCAGTTTCTAAAAATAACACTTCCATATCGATAAAAATCATCTCTTTTATACAACAAATAAATAAATATACTTATATACATATAAAAATATATACACAAAATACATTCAGACAAATGTGTTTTATTCAGCTAATTTAAATATCAAAAGGTTAGTGGAACGTTGATTTAGAAATGATCAGAATTGTAATTAAATCCAGCTGTATTTAATGAAAGTCGGTGTATATGTTTATAAATTGCTTTCTGTAACGGAGTAGGATCAACAAACCTCACGTGTAACACGAAAAATCAACCATTTAGATGCTGGATTATTGTAAAAATCCATTCGAATCGTTCACCCCCGGACGATGTTTAATCATTTAAACTGCCAATTTTACTCGATGGCGTTGTAAAATGTCGTTTCCTAAATGTGGGAAGAATAAAAAATTGCCCTTTTTTACTCCACTAGCCGAAACTCTTAATTAGCCAGGTGAAAATCAGATGACACGGAAACACTTTCAGAGCACCTAGAGGATGTATAGGTGGTTGCCATGACGACTTTAGGCATTGTAACAAGGAATCGAACAACGAGGAAGTCGAAATGAAGACGGATCGGATAACTAGGCTTAATGGAATTGTTTTTAGTCCCTGACCTCAATTAACGACGTGTCATGGCGTCCGAACGGACCATTTAATAAATAAAATTAGTTATAAGTAATTACCTATACGAGTCGTCATTCGGAACGTTCGTTTTTCTGTGGGGAACTCCTTTACGCGTGCCTCTATATGACCTAGAGGACCTACGGAATTTTCCTCCTATCCCATTTTTTAACACATACATCATATAAATTCTAGCAGTTAAACAGGTTATCCGGTTACTCCCTCTCTATATACACCTCTTTGATATACTTTATATTAAATATTTAGTCTTAAGAACGAGAAAAACTTGAGGAAATTCATTTTAAAATCTAAATTTTTGGCAATTTTTAGGTGAAAAATGAGGTTAATGACGTAAAATTGAGGTTGGTAAAACCAAACGTATATAACTCTGCCTCTAACATCCGAGTCTCATCTCAAGGAGTAGGAAGAGCGCGAATGTTTCGAAAGAAAAAAAAAATGTTATTACGAGAGATGACCTAGGCACGTGCCGTTGTTTATGCATTTCTGATTGGATAAAATGATCAGAATAATTCATTTAAAGCAACCGCAAAATCGAGTCATACTAATAAATCGATCAGGATGACCTCACGCTGTTCGTCACCATGACAACCAATCAGTTACCCCGAACTCGATAATCTCGTTTAATTAATATACACAAAGCAATACTATTGTTGAAAGAATTTTCTTTCGCGACTTCTGATTGGTCGATTTATTAACCTACAAATTAGAAAAAAAAAACCATTTAGAAAATCTTTTCCAATTTCAATTCGAAGCACGTGACTGGGTGTCGAATAATTACTTATATATATATATTACGTCACAAACGTAACGACAATATTCCAGTCAATAATTTTCGTGTTACGCTTCCATTCTACTTTATTAAGCTCTTAACTCGACAATAACAGCGTTGTTTATGTTTTTATACCTTGTTTTCACTCGTTAAAGGCTTGATTAAGTACACAGATGATGGATTTTTTTCGAAATTTAAACCGGAAAAATAAATGTTACTCCCCCCTTTAAATCGATAATATTTGCTATTTTTAAGAATATATTATTGTAAAATAACAGCATGTTTTTATTTATAGGTAGAAGAAACGTTACTAGAAACGGAAATTTACGAGAAATGTTTATGATTCGCATCTCAAGTTTTGATTCTTCGATAGACAATCTACGTGCAAGAAATTTGTGAATAAAAAGTAATAATAATATAAAAAACCCAACCAATTTTCATATAATGAACTACTAAAAACTTTTATATATCAATATATATTGGTTGAAAGTTCTTAGTTCGTTGTACGAATCCATAAAAGTTTAATTAAACGTTTTAACTGCCGACATAGCATATAAACATTGGGATATTATAATTTTCATTAATTAACTTGAGAATTTTCGTTTATTAATATAATTTAAGTTTATGAAATGATTCTGAATCCATTCGCTGCTTGAATTTGAAGGAAGAAAAACCATACAAATTTAGTTTTCTTTAGAAGTTTCGTTGATTACACGTTTCTTTTCTACCATTTACACACCTTTTCCTACCAATTTAAGGATTTTTCTACTATTTATAAACGTTTCCTACCAAATTAGAGATTGTTTTTTTAAATATAGAAAATGCGACAATAGTGATAATTTAAAATAAAGATGCGTTGATGTTGCCGTTGCATAATAAAGAAGGAAGAGGTGATGATAATGATAATGATATTGAAATTTCTTTTTGTTTTTCGCTATTATCAATGATCATAATGATAGTGTTGCAAAATTAAAAAAAAATGTGATGATGCAGAATCAAAACTTCACAATTTAATATATTAAAAGTAATATTTAGTCATAACCATTCACAAACTCATAGGAATTTTAACTATTGTACCATAGAACATAACTGATGAGGATGAAGAGGAGGAGGAAGAGGAGGATGAGGAGGAGGATGAGGAGGAGGAAGAGGAGGAGGAGGATGATGATAAAAAATTTCGAAACTTTCAATAATAAATAAACGAATTTTAATATGAGAAACCATCGAATTAATTAAGAAACTTAAAATTTTCTTACACTTCTACATAAGTTGCATGTAAGTCTATGGAAGCGTATTGATCGCTTTTAGCACTAATTAATTATTTAAGTTTATTAAATGTTGTATTAAAAAAAAACCAATATCCACATAATCGAGTGTAAAAATTTCTATCAAAAGTTCAAAAATTCACTCTAAATTTTCTAATCAAAAACCCGAAAAGACACACCAAAAAAAAACAATTTATTAATATAAAAAAGACCACAAAAATAAAAAAAACAACTCATTTAGTAAGCCAGAGATATAAATTATATTTAAAAATATATATCAATATATAAATAGAAACTTTAATTGTACTCTAGTTATTTAACAAGAAAAATATCTTGCTTATTATCATTCGAGGTAAAGAAAAAAGAAAAGGAAAAATTTATATAAAAATAATAAATTCTGCTTCTGGTTTTTAGTATAAATCGCATGAAAATGACAAAAAATCGATGGGTTTTTGGATAAATCGATAAGAAGGCACCGAGAGAAATGAGTCAAACTTTCTTCTGATGAATGCCATTAATCTCGTGCACATCTGCATACTTCTACATCTTCTTCTGAATTTTTTTCTCCTCCATTTTTTGATTTTTTTTTGTATGTAAGAAATTTTAAGGAAGTGAAACTAATAAAAATAAACCATAAAATGTTCGCAGAGGGTCGGTTTCAACCGCATAAAAGCTTAAAAATTGAAAGTAAAATTAGAAAACACATTTGATTATTCAATTGGATATCTGTAGAAAATGTCGTTATTGTCATTTTTCTTTTTTTTTTTTTTGGCAATGGTTCAAAAGAAGCAACAAATGACCTTTCTTCTTTTGCTCTTCCTTATGTTTGTTGAGTTGAATTTCAGATATTTGTCGTGTAGAACATACAATTTACATTGCATCGTTATATTATACGATGGAAATAATGTAAAGTTTTCAATACATTTTATTTATTTTAGAAAATCTTTTTAAATTTCTAAAAATTCCTTCTTTTTTTTCGTATTCACCCAAAAGCGCTAAAGAAATTCAAAAAGACAAGCGTTTAAATATGAATTCTTGTTTGTTTTCAGTCTTTTTTAGAATTTTGGATCGTTTTCTGGGGGTTTTTTTGAACGTTTTGGATCTTATTACTTTTTGGCTCTTCTTGGGACATTTTTAAGGGTTTAGAATCTTTTTCTAGATTTTTTTAAGATCATTTTTCTGGAATTTTGGATCCGTATTTTACGAGTTTTGGATTTTTTTTTGGGAGGGAAGTTCCGAATATTTTTCTGGATATTCAAAGTTGTTGTGTCTTTCTCTAAGTTTCGGATCTTTTTATAAACTATTAGAATCCCATTTTTCAGAATTTTGGACCCCTTTTTTAAATCTCTAACCGAAATAATCGTAATAAAATTTATTTTTAGAGCATTTACTTTCTAAATATTTGAATTTTGAGTTAGTTTTTTAAATCTAAAAATATCCAAAACTTTAAAGAAACAAAAACTTCATTAAAAATCCTCGTTCTATTGTAAACAATTTTGAATTATTTTCCTCGAGATAATTCTTCTATTTCTGTATAAGTTCGTTTACATAACAGCTTATTAAGGAATTATTATTTTTTGACTTTAATTAAGCAATTTAATTTAAAAAAAAAAAAATAATATTATTATTATTATTATTAACTAACTAATAATGCACCAAACTTGAGCGAAAAATTAAGTGTGTGGGATCTCCTTTTAAAAAAAAGGGGAAAAGAAAACTTAAACTTCTTGATAAAGTTTATCGATAATAAATAAAAATAAAAAGAAAATAAATTAATTGGATTTTCTAGAAATGTAATATTTAAAAAGAAAATCATATCGAGTTAAAGAATTTTGTAAAGGAAGCACGATAAAGTGTGAACATCGAGATGCTGGAAGCAATACTTTCTCTTTAAATGCGATTCGGAGTAGCTTTAAGTTACTCAGATCACGTTTTTACGATTTGAAACGATCGAGAACAATTCGAATGAAAATTTAACGCTATTTTGAAGTTCTACTTTTATTTATTTTTTCAAAAAATAAACTCCGATTTTAAGCTATTACGTCGTTAAAACAGGAGAATCTCTCCATCTTCTCTGTTAGAACGTTAAAGTTCCTATATACATAAAGTACTTTTTAATCTATAAAAAAAAATCATTCTCTTCTTCATTACATAAAATCATACAATGTTCTTAGAATTTAATATTTATTACAATTTTATGCATTTAAATCGCTATACAAATAGAATCCTGACCTCGTGAAGAGTGATTTAAAATGGTACTTCTTTACAATTTTGCATATCCGTATTATATTACTTATCTAGCAAAGTGAAACTATGGTTTATGGATGGAGTATTTTTCTTCGTTGTGTGATGCTATATCAATTTATAGGAAACATAATGTCTCGTGATAAAAAGTAGTAAGAACTTGAGGCGAGCATTTAGAGGTCGAAAAATCCATTGCTAGCTTCATAGTACATTAATACCAGATGACTTGATATAAAGAAAAAAAATTCCATTTTTAAAAATTCTTCATCAAACTTTTCTCTAAAAGAAAAGTAATTTTGATTTCTTTTAAACAGAAAATTGCATTTATTTCATAAAAGAATACCCTTATAGAGCGTTGTGCTCTTCCAACTCTCATAGAAGTTTGGCATACCCTTACTAACATAGCAAAATTTACTTTATAAAAGGGGTGCCCTTATTGATAGCACCATCTTGAAAGGATGCCACGTTCAATGAAGTAAAATCATATATTAACTCTTTTATTTAACGATATTTTTTTGGGCGGAACGGAGATTAAAACTGATAGAGATTAACCTAAACAGTTTTTGAAGTTTGATCAGAATCAATTGTTTTCTCACCTTTTATATTTTGATATCGATACGCAATGACAGTTTTTATCCCTCCATTTTTGTCGCAATTGATCCATTTTTCATTCCAAGACCATTAAACACACAACTGTCTTCCTTTCTCGTGGTTTTTTTTATTTTATTTATACAGCGGTCTCCCTATTATCGATAATAGGTATATTAGTACTTTTTAATTTGGGTCAGACCAAACCTTCTTTCGCAATTATTTTCTAAATATGTCTCCTTTTCTTTATTTAAATAAACTTTTTTAAATGTAAAAAATGGCTTTAAAAGTCTAATATTATCGTAGCAATTTCGTTATAAATGTTTAATGAAAATTGCAAGAAAAATATGATACTTGGATTTAAAAAAAAAAAGGAAAGATAAAGTACGTCTTTATAAAGTGTACGTTTAGTTTTTTTTTCCTTAAGTATGCTTTTGTTAATATTAGAGGCAACTTTAAGGTTGACGTGACGTTAATTGACTTTATCCTTAGAGCAGTGGTTCTCGATCTTTTATATGCCAGTCTTTCGCAGTCGAATCAAATTTAGAAATTATGCAAATTCTCGAGGTGAATCGCCCTTGTCGAACACATTAAAAACACTAAGATTTATACAGCAATGATAATTAACGCATTTCTTCTTCACGAAGTCTTTCTATAGAATTTCATCTCTTCACGTTAATTATACATTGAGTAATTAAGTAAATTTATTTTAAACCATCTTATATAAGGAATAGTGACATTAAGGATGAATTAAAGACATTGAAATAGTGCTGTAAAAGTAAATAAAAAATATAGAATAATTAAATCTACTATTGAAAATATGTACATATTTTTATATATTTTAAGTGAGTTTAGAGTTAAAGAGTTTATTTTAGTTTTTCAGACAAACAGACAAACGTTCAGGCAAAACGAATACAAAATTTCAGTTTTAATTTTTCCGATTATCAAAAGATAAACTTAAAATCCCCAAAAGAAAAGGCAAAATTTGCATCTAAATATCTGAAAGAAGCGCAACTTTAATATGAAACTATACGAGAAGAATGTCTGTCACAAACGCAATAATCTTAACAATATACAGCATTGATTCTCAACCCTCCTGAGGCGGCGAAACTGCCAACTTCTGAGTCTTACAATTACAAAGAAACCTCAAGAACAGACATACCGACGGTTAAATTGAATGAAGAAACAAGCAAAAATTGCTAGAAATAAGCCTATGTATTTATACAATCAGCACTTTACGAGGTTTATAAAATATATTTATACGATTAATAATTATATATAAATATATTTTAAACTAGAAACTGCCTGAATTCTGACGAAAAATTAATTCAAAACTTAACCAATATTAACTTTTCCACACGTGATTGCTTCACGAGTAATAGCATGAAAATGTATGTAATTTCCGGTTAACATAGAGAAAATAATTACCACACAGGGCATTATTACGACGATATTAGTTTTAAGTTGCAAAATGAATCGATAAAACTCTAGAAATGTTATCATTCTCCTAAACAGCGAAGAAAATAATTTTAAAATCTTAATACGTCACGTTAAGCAACCCTCTCCATCTAAGCTTACAATGTAATTTGTTTGCATGCGATTATCGAAATCCTATATAAGAGCCATAATTCCTCATTATTTTCTCTTGATATCTCTTCTATCTCCTACGTGTAAAGGAAGTTTATGAACTTACTTGCTAGAATCTTACCACGATTTCTTCCTTGATCAAAAATCTCTATAAAAAATTAAAGTTTTTAACGATTTTTCCACACTTTTACGTGGTTTCTAGCGATAGATTCGGGTATTTTACGTTGAGATGAGCGCCTAACGAGACTAACTTATCAAATTCCGTTTCTGTTTTTAGTTGAAGTTCGGACATGGATCGATCGTATCGATCAATACGATTGTGGAAACGGAAAGGAGTTATATGGCCAGGTATGGTGGCTTAACTGTATCCTGAGAGATGATGAAGATTCCTGCTCGTCCATCATCGTCTCGCACTGTCAAAATTCCTCCAAGTCTTCCTACTGTATAACGTATCTAAATAAATTAGAAGAATTGGCATCGAACCGCGTAATTGGATTGAAATATATATGCTGTAAACTCAATATCAAACGCCTATAAACAATGACAAGTCACTTATATTGTTTAGTTTTATATTTCCATAATAAATTAAAGGAAATTTCCTTAAATTCTGCGGATATTTTCAACGTATTTTAGAAGATTTTGTAACCCGAATAATCGTATTTAAGAGGAGATTCTTTAATTAAAAGTCTAAACATTCTTTCGAAAAATCTTCTTTAAGATTAGGAAAATCTGGTTAGGCCATTCTAGATAATTTAATTATCCTTAAATCTTTCATCTTAATTTGGAAAAATCCTCATCCTCTTCCAGGAATTTTATATGAAGATTAACGTAGAAACTTTATGTAATCCTATATCTAAAATAATATTATAAAAAATAATAAGGAAGAAAAATATATAAAAAGAATAAATTTCCTAATGTATAGGCATAGTAGAGTGGCTTTTAAATGAGAATAAAGCTAAATATTATGGTTGAAAGAAGTGAAATTCCAGAAAAGTTAAACGATTTTGTGATGTTGGACTCACAACTTTCTCGTATAATAATGGTGATTAAGATGCCTTGGAATTAAATAAAAGGAGAGAGAGAGATTTTTATTCACGTACCGGAGGATGCCATTTGGATATGTTTGATGCTGGCATTTATCGATGTTAATTCAGCCGAATGCATTATCTATTATACCTTAACTGCCATATCTGTCATCTTATCAGATATAAACGAATTCGCACCTCCATTTTAAATCGTTCCACTTCCGGTTCTGTATGGTCGTTTGCTAAGCAATTTCCGTCAAGGAATAACAAGATAAGTCCGAAGAGAACAATCTGCCATTGCACAGATGGATTTCCTAAATGCGTTCTGGATTGATTTTCCCGATAATCCCTTCCTCTTCTTTTTCCCCCCTTAAAATAAATTTAAAAAACACACACACACACACACACAAAAGGGTGAGAATTTATTAAAATTTACACTTTTATTTATATTTTAAGCTCATTTTCCGTGCGTTTAAACGTTATAAATGAGTCGAAATTGCTGCATCAATCGTATGTTAAGGGGTCCATAGTGTCGAAGAATCGAAAGACGGGTGCATGTAACATGCACCCGTCTTTCGACCCCTCCACTAGTTAATTTTGATATTATTCTACTAAAATAATCATTATTATAGCTTTACATTTTCGAATAATATCAAAAAAATAAGTCAATTCTCCACTTCATCGAATTTTTCCGATCTCTCGACTAGGAAAAAAAAAGAAAAAAATTTCCCCGGGAAAAAATAGTTCGTTTATTAACCGAGAGGGGACGCTGAACTCGAATCATCTACCGAATCTTACCTGAGACTGTTTCTATGACAACCAGTTTCACTGACCGAAAGTGTAACGAAAGGTTCAATAAAAAGAGAAGAAAAAGCAGATGCAAGAGAGAGAAATTTTGCAGGAAGGTCCTTCCTTCGTCACCCCAAAATTAAAAAAAATATTAATAATAATAGTTAAAATATACGCAATTGTCTTCAAATTTAATAAAAGTATTAGCACTCCTCTCACTGCATCAATGCAAAGGTATCGCATTAATTAATGATTTCCTTACCTTTCCTTCCATTATTAATATAAAAGAGATTGCTCCTGCTCCTTAACCGGTTATTTTAAACCTTAACAAACACAAATGTAATTAAATATAAGGTAAGAGCAGGGCCTCTCTTACATTCTTGAGGCCCAGTATAATAGAAGGTTATCCCTTAATATACAAAAATGAGTAATTCGTAACAAGTGTTTTTGAGGCCTCGTAAAAGTGGGCCCTTTCTAAAAAATACGGTTTTTCTTTTATCAAGGGCCTAGTAGAAAGGGGGGTAACATCTCATTTTTTACAAAGTTATATCGTTATATTTAGATTTAGTTGCAATTCCATTTCCTTGAAAAACATATTAGATATTTTATTTTCTTCTAAACTGAGGAAGAAAACAAAAGGAACAGGGAAGGGAAATGTTTTTATTTCTTGTATTAAATTCCTTTTTTCAAGTTTGTCTTTTCTTTCTCCCTATGCAAGCTTCGCTGGAACAACAACGATTGATTCATTTTCTATTCTTTATATTGAGTTGTATTCTCGTGTATACAGAAAAAAAAAGAGCAAATGAATCTTATGTTTACAGCAAAACATGTAAGCAAGCTTATAAATAACTTATGATCTCTAGAGAAGAAAGAAAGAGTAAATATTTTTACAATATCTATATGCAATTATCCTTTAATAATGTCATGTATAATACCTTAAGCACCGCCGTATTATGTAGAGATATTTAGTTTTGCTTATGTTTTTGTGTGGTATATAAAGTCTATTCCATTAGTTTCAATTGGAAAATCTTGTATAAAGTGATAAGCAAGGTTGAAAGCAAAGCAATTATGAATTTTGTTTACTTTACTACATGGTAACTTTAAGTACAATAGGGAGTAGAAACTATTATCTCTTCATTAAATTAATTCTTTTGTATTAATTCCAATTTATATGAGTAAGAAAATTACATATTCACTTTATTAAATTCTACAATTAGTACCGGAGTTTTATGTTTACTTATAGACACTCGGTGGTATATAAAATTATGAATCATATGCACTTAAGTAATTGGTTGGAAATTGGATTTTTCTTTCGATTAAACATTTAAAATATGTGAAGAAAGAATAAAAAAATAAAAACCTAACTAATTAACTCGACGTTTGTTATTTATGTGTGACGTCAGTTATGATCGTGACTGCGATTAATCAGAAAGAATAAAAATTGAAATCCTCTTTCAGAAGGTGGAGTAAATGGAATTAGATAAGTTGCAAAACCGCAGATTGCCCTGTTAACGTTCTTTCTAATTATTTATGATAGGGAGAGCGAAATGAATTATTTTAACTGAATTGTCACGTTAAGTCGTGTGTAAGAATACAATCTTAGAATCTACAGGTGGATTGATGGAAATACCCGTCTGGTGGGTGAGTAAATTTAGGGATATTCCAATAGAATACCCTATAATTAAAATAATATAAAGGCAGAAACAAATTAAAAACTCACTAGCGTGATCTTGGGCCGAGCAGTAGAGGGATGCCGTTGTAAGGATCCATAGGATAGGCCAAGAGATGTAGGACATCCACATCCTGATTTACCACGTGACTTGCACATCCATCGTCACTCGGGATAGGATGTGAGAGTACCACAAACTCTGGCAATTCTTCCCGGTCCCAGTTTATAATCGTCACCCTATTCTGTCACAGCGCCCTCTGCAACAATTACAGTCACCACGCGCTCCGACGGTGCTCCTTCCCGGTATGCTTTGCCTCGCTTTGCAGCCATTGGGCTAAGTAATTGTGACGTCAGAAAAGCAACAGGACAGACAACGGAAGTGGATCTGAAATACGAAAAATAAAAGAAAAATTAATGTCATTCGCATGCCTTTTGTCTTTCATTTTTTTTTTATTTAATTACTTTATTAAATATTTTAAAGTTATTATTATTTTTTTTTTTTGTTTTTCATTTGAAAATTAAAGCATTCTTTCTTAAATATACTCGTTAAACTAAATATAACTAATTTTTTTTCTTTGTTTCTAATTCAAAAATTACCGAAATTAAAAACATTTATGTAAAACTAATACATTAATTTGAATTTGGGGGAAAAAGTAAATAATTTTATTAATGGATGATTAAATCTATAATTGCTTTTTGTATTAGATTTCTGTTAAGTATAATTCTTTCATCTGTACAGAATGTATACAGAGGAATTTGATCTGTACAGTTTAGTTAGCTCAGCAAATATTACCATTGGAATAATAATGGAATCTTAACGTAATGTTCTTTTAGTTTATATCTAATAAAACATGAAAGTTATACTTGTATTCTCTGTAATTTTATATATATTTTACTTTTGATTGACAGATTCGGTTACACATCTCTATAAATACGTAAAAAAATACATCGAAAATCTCGAAATTATAATACTTTTATAGCTTTTTGTATCGAAAGTTACACTCGTATATATGTAATTTTACGTATATATCTATATTTGAATGATAAATCTGTATAGAAATTGTTGTAAATATATAAAATAACCCTCCTTGAATGCCGAAATTACGTATTTTTTTAGTCTTTTTCACGTACTGTACGTGTTTTAGTAACGAAGCTTCACTTCAATCTATGTAATTTCATATAAATATCTATATTTGAATGATAAATTCGTATAAAAAGTGTTAAAAAAAAAGATAAAAATACCGCTGAATTATTCATTTTTACAGCTTTTTTATAACGAAACTTACATTCGTAACCTTTGTATATTTGAATAATAGATTCTGTAAATCCTCGACAGCGTAACCTACGAAAGATTAAATTATATATATATTTTTAAAGCGTTTAAATTTTTAAAATAGCTATATTTTATATAAAAACAAAGATTTCATGTTAGGTCAGCCACCTGAACGCAATAGCAATAGATAACATTTGCTGCAAACACGTGTTCTTTGACACATGATGGACGTGTGGAACTTTAGACGTGTAATGATTTTAAATTACTTCAAATTCCGCTTTTATCGTATATAATTTAAATTATAAACCTAGTTAAAGTATCTTACGTAAAATATCTAATATATAACAGCTTATTCGATATATTTTTTTTAGTCTTAACCATTAAAAAAAAAAGTAAAAATAGTAAACAGGAATTAAGATTCTACTTGATCAATCCGTCAATTCTTTCATAAAACAAACTATCGAAGATATAAACAGTAAAATATTTTAACAGAGAATTTTGTGTATATAAGAAAATGAAAGGTTTCATTCGTGTACATTTCATTCAAGTGTAGTTTAGATTGGTAAAAATTATGGAGACATCTTAAGAAGTTTTTGGATTTATAGAAGGAGGTCGATTAAGAAAAAGGAAAAAAGAACATTGTATACATTCTAAGACTAAATTAGATCCTACATATTACAATTTCCTAATTATTTTGTTATGTTTTATTTCTAATTGAATGTAATTTCTGTGGTAAATTGCTTAGTGTTTATCTGAAGATAAACTCTGTTAAATAATTACTGAACAATTTCAAACAAGAACACTTTTAAATAAACAGAAAATACGGTAAATTCTCTTAAGCAATTCATTAATTGAGAAGACTCGATTCATAGGTTTATAGAGACTCCAAAAGTCATTCGCTCCATTGCATTTATGTAATTGATGTAAATATGTACAGTACATTATTCTATGTGTTAGAGCTTATATCTACATTATCTTGTCTAATGCATTATCCTATGAAATAGAGCTTATTTGTATAGCTCTATTGTGACAGAGCCTGTATCTAATAGTCATTTTATTGAATTTCTTGTCTTCCTAGCCTACTTCTGTTGTATTTTATTATTTTAAAACATATATAATATAATTTTTTAAAGCTGTTTTATTTAATAAACTAAGAGCATTAGAAAGACAATTGGACAGGACATCTTTCAACATCTGAAAGATCCTGATTAAATTATAAATTAATTTAGTATTTATTCTTGAAATAATGATTGTATGGATTTATATTCGCAGCAATACTAAACAGGATGGATAAATGGAACAGATATATGATAAAATAGAAAGGAAATGAATCAGATTCTATATAATAACTTTCCAGTGTTTACAAATATAACTTTGGTTGTTAACACGTGTTCTAGTTAATAAAATTTATTTTACTTTTATGCACGTTTTAATGATGTAATTAAAATTCATATTTTCAATAATATTATTTTTTTTTGAGGCATTGAACATGGGCATTTTCGCAACATATAGCACCACCTGTTGAGAAATATTAAAACTAGTTTCTTTTACAATTCTTATTTTAAAATGTTATATACATTTAGGTCAAAAGTCATATCATAAAATTAAGGTCAGTAAGTCAAAGGGTAGGGCTTCGTGTTTTTAGAATTTCTTCTTTGGTGGAGCAAAAATATGTTGTTATTATTATTATTATTTTACATTTTTATTCATGGAATTCAACAGAATTTTTATGTTTGTGAAAGAATGAAAATTTAATTGTAATTAAATGTAGTCTACTATAACATCTATAACAAGAACTCCAGTAGAATAGGCTTCCTGTTAGATGGGCATCACATTAAAAAGCCTGTTACAAATCTCGTTTATTAAGAAATTAACTCTTTATTTTTATCACATTATACTATTTTAATGCTTAATATATTGGCTCTTCAAATAGATAAGTATCCAGAGATGGAGAGATGATGAGTATAGTGTATCTCCTGACCTATGAGATACATTGAATATGCTAATATATTTCTCATTATAATAATAAATATTGCAATATTGTTGTTATATTTATAATATATATTTAATTTAGAATAAAATTGATAAATTAATATCAATAAAATTTTAATTTAAATATTAAAAAATAGAAATTTTATAGGACTATCTTTATGGAGAACGTTTTACTTCGACTAGAATTTATTTGGGAATTTCTACTGAAATCAAATTAGCGATTAAAATCATGAAGTGTAAGTATTTTAATGAGTATCGATCAATGTGTTAAATTTTAATAAATAATAAAGATTTAATCATCTAAAGATGCTTGCTCCAAGCCATAAAGATGAGCGAATGAGCAATACGTGCTAATCTGTACGTATTATTTCGAATTTAACATGCATTTTTTTCATATATTTTCGAATATTAAGTCTAATTCCACTTTAAATTTGAGGTTTAATTCTAGCCATTTAATTAGTTACCATTCAATTTTCTTCCCGAAAGTCCCATTTTAAGAATGGGTTGCATCTTAATACAGTATAAGCATTTACAGTTAGTTTTAATTATAAAATTTGAAGTTTACTTCAAGTTTTCTTCGTGAAAGTTCCATTAAAACAATGAGCATTCTCATTAAATTCGTACATTTACAAGAAGTCGTACATTTACTGGCTTATTTGTGTACGGTAACGGACCTTTCGTGAAGACTTTTATGGTAAACTGGCCCTTTTTGGGTGTTACAAACGTGAATAAGACAGGAATAATTCCACGTGACCAGCCCATTGGCGGTGCTCGAACCCACAACTAAGTGTTTAGTTGTTATATCTATTCGACCACTGGTGTTGTGGTACATTTACAAATAGCTCCACGCAGGTATTTAATTTTTAAATTCAGTCATAAATATTTTTAACACTATTTTATTTCAGTTAAAATATATAAACATAATATTATTATTATAGCTTGATCGATTTAAAAAAAAAAAAGAAATCTGTGCGCCACTAAAATGCATTGTTATGATGCGGAAATTCAAAATATGATGAATGGTCGATCGTATCGCAGCGCTCGTCATTAATATTTCGAATTTACTCGAATAATACAATACGTGAAGGATCGCTTAAACGTGAGAATGCTGACAGAATATAATAATAATAATATTAATAATAATATTCACGACATCAATAAAAATTCAGGAAAAAAACTCTTAGATAATATCTCTTTCGCGTTCTTTTAAATTTATATTTTTCATTTTTTTTATTTGAATAAAATATCAATTTACTAATATTTTTTAAATTATTAAACAAAAGATATACGTGCTACGACATTAGAAAATAGTTTATAAGTTGCTATGTGTGTATGTATGTACTGTATAGGCCTATATGTACGAGGTATGTAGGCATGCTGTGTGCTATGAGTTGTTATGGGCAAAGTAAAATGGAGCAACTAAGGACCGGAGCCAAGAGGGGCCTAATCCTACGACTTTAATCAAGACAGTTGACTCTTTTACTTACAAGTCAACCAAGGGATAAAGATTTCAAATTCCATTCTTTTGCGGCGTGGGTAAGGTTGGAAGGGAGAGGTCCAGATTAGAAATTCGAACCCCGAAGTGATGCTCCTTCTCTAAGTGTGTACGGATTTAATAAATACTGCAAAACTAAGAAAAGTTGTATATATATATTATAAGTGAAAATATCAATTTATAGGGTGGTGCAAATATTAGTTAACTATTGTAAACATTAAATTGATGTTTCATTTTGTAAATAGAAATGTTTATGTTTCATCTTATTCACAGGTGTATTTGGAACACTCAAAACAATACAGTTAGCTGAGTTTTGGGCACAATTTATATGTATTGTAAACATAAAATTAAACTATGTGCATGTAACTTATATATAGTTTAACTGTAAATATTAAAATAAAAGTAACTCATGGTTTGAACATTGTCATTTCTAGGCTTAGGCAAAATAATTAATTTGGTTCAGCCTGAGACCTGTAATTTTACAGGGCACAAAATTAGCCAAAGAATCAATTATTATTATTATTAAGACCTCATCTTTAAAGAAAAGTCCTAAAGATTTTTGTATAGAATCCTTCAGCATATAAAATCAGAGCTGTATAATTTGAGATAAATATAGGCCTAAACACAAATATTTTTCAATAATATTTAACAGTTACAATACTTACGTTCATTACTTTTGCTTACAATTAACTTATATTAATTTAAAAATTACAATTTTAAATTAAAAAATGGAACGACGCCATATTTTCTTTACATAAAATAAATAAAGCAGTACTACACATAACACATTAAGTATAATATGCATAAAAGATTTAATTTATTTACGAATTTAATATGTAAAAGTTGTTATTAATATAAAATTNAACTCTCCCGGGAAGCATCTCCCTAGGCAGATTGCCCACGTGTTGAGTTGCCATAAACCAAATATAAAAATAAAGATTATAAATATGTAAATTATAAATTAATTTAGTATTTATTCTTGAAATAATGATTGTATGGATTTATATTCGCAGCAATACTAAACAGGATGGATAAATGGAACAGATATATGATAAAATAGAAAGGAAATGAATCAGATTCTATATAATAACTTTCCAGTGTTTACAAATATAACTTTGGTTGTTAACACGTGTTCTAGTTAATAAAATTTATTTTACTTTTATGCACGTTTTAATGATGTAATTAAAATTCATATTTTCAATAATATTATTTTTTTTTGAGGCATTGAACATGGGCATTTTCGCAACATATAGCACCACCTGTTGAGAAATATTAAAACTAGTTTCTTTTACAATTCTTATTTTAAAATGTTATATACATTTAGGTCAAAAGTCATATCATAAAATTAAGGTCAGTAAGTCAAAGGGTAGGGCTTCGTGTTTTTAGAATTTCTTCTTTGGTGGAGCAAAAATATGTTGTTATTATTATTATTATTTTACATTTTTATTCATGGAATTCAACAGAATTTTTATGTTTGTGAAAGAATGAAAATTTAATTGTAATTAAATGTAGTCTACTATAACATCTATAACAAGAACTCCAGTAGAATAGGCTTCCTGTTAGATGGGCATCACATTAAAAAGCCTGTTACAAATCTCGTTTATTAAGAAATTAACTCTTTATTTTTATCACATTATACTATTTTAATGCTTAATATATTGGCTCTTCAAATAGATAAGTATCCAGAGATGGAGAGATGATGAGTATAGTGTATCTCCTGACCTATGAGATACATTGAATATGCTAATATATTTCTCATTATAATAATAAATATTGCAATATTGTTGTTATATTTATAATATATATTTAATTTAGAATAAAATTGATAAATTAATATCAATAAAATTTTAATTTAAATATTAAAAAATAGAAATTTTATAGGACTATCTTTATGGAGAACGTTTTACTTCGACTAGAATTTATTTGGGAATTTCTACTGAAATCAAATTAGCGATTAAAATCATGAAGTGTAAGTATTTTAATGAGTATCGATCAATGTGTTAAATTTTAATAAATAATAAAGATTTAATCATCTAAAGATGCTTGCTCCAAGCCATAAAGATGAGCGAATGAGCAATACGTGCTAATCTGTACGTATTATTTCGAATTTAACATGCATTTTTTTCATATATTTTCGAATATTAAGTCTAATTCCACTTTAAATTTGAGGTTTAATTCTAGCCATTTAATTAGTTACCATTCAATTTTCTTCCCGAAAGTCCCATTTTAAGAATGGGTTGCATCTTAATACAGTATAAGCATTTACAGTTAGTTTTAATTATAAAATTTGAAGTTTACTTCAAGTTTTCTTCGTGAAAGTTCCATTAAAACAATGAGCATTCTCATTAAATTCGTACATTTACAAGAAGTCGTACATTTACTGGCTTATTTGTGTACGGTAACGGACCTTTCGTGAAGACTTTTATGGTAAACTGGCCCTTTTTGGGTGTTACAAACGTGAATAAGACAGGAATAATTCCACGTGACCAGCCCATTGGCGGTGCTCGAACCCACAACTAAGTGTTTAGTTGTTATATCTATTCGACCACTGGTGTTGTGGTACATTTACAAATAGCTCCACGCAGGTATTTAATTTTTAAATTCAGTCATAAATATTTTTAACACTATTTTATTTCAGTTAAAATATATAAACATAATATTATTATTATAGCTTGATCGATTTAAAAAAAAAAAAGAAATCTGTGCGCCACTAAAATGCATTGTTATGATGCGGAAATTCAAAATATGATGAATGGTCGATCGTATCGCAGCGCTCGTCATTAATATTTCGAATTTACTCGAATAATACAATACGTGAAGGATCGCTTAAACGTGAGAATGCTGACAGAATATAATAATAATAATATTATTCACGACATCAATAAAAATTCAGGAAAAAAACTCTTAGATAATATCTCTTTCGCGTTCTTTTAAATTTATATTTTTCATTTTTTTTATTTGAATAAAATATCAATTTACTAATATTTTTTAAATTATTAAACAAAAGATATACGTGCTACGACATTAGAAAATAGTTTATAAGTTGCTATGTGTGTATGTATGTACTGTATAGGCCTATATGTACGAGGTATGTAGGCATGCTGTGTGCTATGAGTTGTTATGGGCAAAGTAAAATGGAGCAACTAAGGACCGGAGCCAAGAGGGGCCTAATCCTACGACTTTAATCAAGACAGTTGACTCTTTTACTTACAAGTCAACCAAGGGATAAAGATTTCAAATTCCATTCTTTTGCGGCGTGGGTAAGGTTGGAAGGGAGAGGTCCAGATTAGAAATTCGAACCCCGAAGTGATGCTCCTTCTCTAAGTGTGTACGGATTTAATAAATACTGCAAAACTAAGAAAAGTTGTATATATATATTATAAGTGAAAATATCAATTTATAGGGTGGTGCAAATATTAGTTAACTATTGTAAACATTAAATTGATGTTTCATTTTGTAAATAGAAATGTTTATGTTTCATCTTATTCACAGGTGTATTTGGAACACTCAAAACAATACAGTTAGCTGAGTTTTGGGCACAATTTATATGTATTGTAAACATAAAATTAAACTATGTGCATGTAACTTATATATAGTTTAACTGTAAATATTAAAATAAAAGTAACTCATGGTTTGAACATTGTCATTTCTAGGCTTAGGCAAGATAATTAATTTGGTTCAGCCTGAGACCTGTAATTTTACAGGGCACAAAATTAGCCAAAGAATCAATTATTATTATTATTAAGACCTCATCTTTAAAGAAAAGTCCTAAAGATTTTTGTATAGAATCCTTCAGCATATAAAATCAGCGCTGTATAATTTGAGATAAATATAAACACAAATATTTTACAATAATATTTAACAGTTACAATACTTACGTTCATTACTTTTGCTTACAATTAACTTATATTAATTTAAAAATTACAATTTTAAATTAAAAAATGGAACGACGCCATATTTTCTTTACATAAAATAAATAAAGCAGTACTACACATAACACATTAAGTATAATATGCATAAAAGATTTAATTTATTTACGAATTTAATATGTAAAAGTTGTTATTAATATAAAATTATTAATTATTTAATTTAAATGAATAATCGAAAAAATAAGGCCTGCATGTTAACACACACACACACACATATTCAAGGGGTGATGCTGAGTAATCGATTCGTGACGTGTGGCTTGTATCTAAGCAACAAACTTACGAAATTCGCATAGCAACAGTATTAAAAATTCGAATTTTTCGTTTAATTTTTCTAGAATTATTCACTATAATTTATTAATTATAATAAAAGATTCAGAAATTTAATAAATTCATACAATTTTAATGAGGTAAACTTGTTTAGAATTCGATTTAATTTGTCAATTCTTTTATGTTGTATCAATATTTCCATTTTAAAATGATTAATAATATTAAAAATATAAGTAAATCAACACAAATATCTATATAATGTTAGGAAATGTATGCTATAGAGAACATATAGGAAGCATATAAACCTTAAAAATATTTTCATGTACTATACACTATGATTTCTGCTTGTCAACCCCTTTCGAGTCTTTAATTTAATCCTGCAGATAGGATGAAATTACCCTTACAAAAAGATTCCTTCTAATCTATCGATTCCTCTGTTAAATCAATTAACTCCCTACGAGGATCAGATTGGGAACCCCTGATATAGATCTGTATATAGTCAAACCTCTATTTAGCGATTTGTTCGCCTCTAAAATTGGCACCGAATAGAATGAGGCGCTAAACCGAAGTACTTCAAACAGTAAAAGCAATGCATTTTTCTTAGGGGCAGGAGGCCCAGATTAACTGCATATAAACTTCAAATACAAACCGGAAATCACGTTATTTCAAAAATCCCCCCTCAAAGATGACCGGCACGACTCTATTGTTAAAAGAAAAGTATTATGTACAGGGGCAAGCCGCTACTAATTTGAGGTGGAAAGCATATATTTTAAATTAAATACATTAAAAATTGCAGCTCGACATTGTGACGATGTCATAGTAAATAAGTACGTGTTAATATTTTCATTTTTAGATTCTTATTATTGATATAAATATAAATATATGTAGAATCTTTAAAGTATGCATTTCTTCCTAAAATAGCACCTCCATATTCATATAGAGTTATATAGGCTATATACACACACATATCTATTTTACAGATATATATATATAGGCTCACTGTTATACCTATATCTGAAGTTATTGGATAACTTTTCTTCTTCCCTTTCTGTTGAACATTTTCCATAAATTGAAAATTCAGCGGAGAAGGAATGAAATATGGAACACAATTTTTTTTTCTATATGATGTAAGCAACACTTGAAAAGAATTGAAAGATTAGGTGAGAAAATTATTTAATGTACAGTACATCTATAGAGTGGGAGTAAGGATAATGGACTGAAGCGGATAATGGACCGAAATAATTTAGTATTCGGCACAAATAATCAAAATCTATCAAAAGGAAATTCCTTCTTAAGAATTCCAAAATGACAATAAGAAAATTCTATATATATATATAAGAATAATAATAAGGTTACTAAACATAGAAATGAGTTTTTCATTTGAAAATATTAAAAAAATATATATGTTAAAGTAATCTTAAATTTCATTTTATAAATAATTTAGCCACTTGTGTAAGAATACAATCTTAGAATCTACAGGTGGATTGATGGAAATACCCGTCTGGTGGGTGAGTAAATTTAGGGATATTCCAATAGAATACCCTATAATTAAAATAATATAAAGGCAGAAACAAATTAAAAACTCACTAGCGTGATCTTGGGCCGAGCAGTAGAGGGATGCCGTTGTAAGGATCCATAGGATAGGCCAAGAGATGTAGGACATCCACATCCTGATTTACCACGTGACTTGCACATCCATCGTCACTCGGGATAGGATGTGAGAGTACCACAAACTCTGGCAATTCTTCCCGGTCCCAGTTTATAATCGTCACCCTATTCTGTCACAGCGCCCTCTGCAACAATTACAGTCACCACGCGCTCCGACGGTGCTCCTTCCCGGTATGCTTTGCCTCGCTTTGCAGCCATTGGGCTAAGTAATTGTGACGTCAGAAAAGCAACAGGACAGACAACGGAAGTGGATCTGAAATACGAAAAATAAAAGAAAAATTAATGTCATTCGCATGCCTTTTGTCTTTCATTTTTTTTTTATTTAATTACTTTATTAAATATTTTAAAGTTATTATTATTTTTTTTTTTTGTTTTTCATTTGAAAATTAAAGCATTCTTTCTTAAATATACTCGTTAAACTAAATATAACTAATTTTTTTTCTTTGTTTCTAATTCAAAAATTACCGAAATTAAAAACATTTATGTAAAACTAATACATTAATTTGAATTTGGGGGAAAAAGTAAATAATTTTATTAATGGATGATTAAATCTATAATTGCTTTTTGTATTAGATTTCTGTTAAGTATAATTCTTTCATCTGTACAGAATGTATACAGAGGAATTTGATCTGTACAGTTNGTTATCATGCAATAACTATTAAGTAGTAAGCTGTCTCATGTCAATGCCATTTAACTGAATGCATTTCTGCTTGCATTCCTTTCACTTGTGGCAAATGCACATTAAAATCGTTTATGCTATGCAAGAATACCGTCATGAATATGTTATTTCAGATTATCAGATTGTACACTTCGATTTAGTGGTGTTATCTAAGTTATTTGACCAGGAAAGTATGAAAAATACGCAATGAAAGATATGTTTAACGTGAAAAAACTTAATTAACAGAGTCAAGTGTTCTAGCTCTGTTAACGACTTGAATTTTTATTGACGTCATTTATCTTAATTACACATCAAAATCTGATCGTTTCTTAATGTTCAGTTTGAATACCGTCATTCAAAGGCGGTAAAATGTTTAATTAAATGTAAATAATTAACATTATATCAATCTTTTTTTAATTCATTAGTATTATGTTTCAGTAAACAGAGTGACTCAAAAGTCATTTAACCATTATAAGGACTAAACTGATAGATTTCTGTACCGATTCTGTAAAAGAAAAGCCAGCAACGAGTTGCTTGACTTTCCCGGCAACATTTAAAACTGCGTTTGGCGCCATCTGTTATGATATTTTATTAAAACACTTTTTATATAATTAATTATTATAAAATGGCAAAAAGATTGATTTCGAGGATAAGGTCTGCCTACTGTTTAGTGCTAGAGACAGGCCTATTATTCTTATTATAACTATCAGCGTACCCAAAAATTTTGGTCAGGATTCGCCCTTGTGTACAATATATACATACAGAAATTACCAGCGAATTTCTTTTGCATTTCTCAAAGTTTCAAGGTATCCAAAGTTCAAAAAATGTAAAAATTTTGTTGGGTTATTTTTTGATCGATCGACATACTTCCTTTCTGTTATAATACATGAAACCCGTTTAAGAAGTTCCCGCCTAAGAGGTTTTCCCGTATAAGAAGTCCAATTTCTTCGGTCCTGCCATTTACACCATAAGATGTGTGTAAAAATTTCTCTCATAACAAATTCCCGGTCTTCCCGTGTAAGAAATTTCAAAATATCGGTCTATCGACTATATTTTACCCACTTAAGAAATTTATGTTGGAGACAAATCGTAATCTATTTCTTACCACAACTTTAGCACTTATAAAAATAGTAAAGTTTTAATAAAGTAACACAAGATGTTCACCATGTTGTATATCAAACACTTGCACACCTGAGGTGGTCGCTAAATTAGCTAAGCTCTTATTGTTTTGACTTACTCCCTATCCGGTGCTATCCATTAACACCAATCACTTCATACTCAGTATATCTTACTATTCTATGCTATGTTATATTACCTTGATATTTAAATAAAACTGATTATACAGATAAAAGAATTACAATTTTTTCATAAGAGATTTCCCGCCTAAGAAATTTTTTAGAGTGGTTCTTTCAAAAACTTCTTAACAAGATTCTACAGTATATTATAAAAAAATGAACCCATCAGTGGCCGAATGGGTAAAACCACTGAACGCTGGTAATTAATTATGGGTTCACGCTTCGCCAATGGGCAAGCCACGTGGAATTTTCTGGTTTTCTTCACGTTTGTAATACCTAAATAGGGACAGTTTCCCATAGAAAACTCTCCCGGGAAGCATCTCCCTAGGCAGATTGCCCACGTGTTGAGTTGCCATAAACCAAATATAAAAATAAAGATTATAAATATGTAAATTATAAATGTAAGTATTGTTTTAAAAGTTTTTCTTGTATCTAAACAAAAAGATTAAAATATATTACTTCCTTTTTCTTCCTGTATTCATTAATACGGTTTGTAATTGGTTCAGAAAGGCAGGTAGCAGTTGGAAGATTTCCCTTGTGAGTACATCGAGTATTAAGAAACGGAAGAGACAAATGAATCTTTCTATTTGTTTTCTTATATATACTTTTATACTGTGTAAGTATTTANCTTATATCTTCACTCCCGTAATAGCTATTAGTGTGTAAATTATAAATGTAAGTATTGTTTTAAAAGTTTTTCTTGTATCTAAACAAAAAGATTAAAATATATTACTTCCTTTTTCTTCCTGTATTCATTAATACGGTTTGTAATTGGTTCAGAAAGGCAGGTAGCAGTTGGAAGATTTCCCTTGTGAGTACATCGAGTATTAAGAAACGGAAGAGACAAATGAATCTTTCTATTTGTTTTCTTATATATACTTTTATACTGTGTAAGTATTTAATAAGAACCTGTTAGTGTTATTACTATGTATGGGTGTCAGTGTGTGTGGGAAGGAACCCAATTTGAAGAGCTTAATAACTTCTGCGCCTTTTGTCGAAATTTCTTGAAATTTTGCAGGGATGTTTGTGTAT
>NW_019385172.1:0-42416 GCF_000671375.1 Centruroides sculpturatus
AGATCAAACTTCTTTGCCAATTCACAAATTTTCATTTTTGTATCAAAGTTTTTAATAATGGGTACGTTCAACGAGTACGTTCAAGTCAAATGAGTTAAATGCATTAGTAACGAATCGTTTGAAAAGTCTAACGAAATAGGAATAACGAAGACTTCATTCTTGCTTAACTCGTTCGACTTTACGAACATACCCAATGTTAACTTTACATTCCAAAGATAAAGTTTTTCTTTTCTTGTTTGATGCAGAAGAATTAGTTCTACTTTGTTTGGATGACATAGTAGACTCTCTGTAGATATAACAAGACAGAAATAAATAACACAAAATAAATTGTAGCTATGTGTGGATTCCGTGCGACACATCCGAACATGTAAGCTGAACAATAGTGTGGAGGGAGTGAGTAATCAAGGGTTGCGTGGCGCTCAAACAAAAGACGAATCGACGAGATTTGAAAATCGCGTAACTCCGGGTTCACGTAAGTCGGGGTAGCGTAAGTCGGGGTATTACTGTACTTCTTCTTGCCATATATCTAATAATAGAAAGATATAATTGTCTCTCCAGATGTCTTTTTTATTTCTTTGCCGATAGCCCAACATGTGTTCCACAGCCATCTTGTATTTTCTTGCGCATGAAGGATTGTGGGATCTCTCTTATGACTGGATCTAGTTTCAAGAACTGTTAAGTCAATTGCAATTGAACCTCATTTCAATCAAGATTGAATTGGTCGAGAGAGATCACATCATGGCCTAGTTGCCGACCTTGGTCACAATCTAGATTGAAATGCTTGGTGCAAATGGGGTATAAGCCTATTATCCTCAATCTGGTTTGGATGCCATTCTAAGATGTTGTTCTGACATCCTCCCACTTCTTCAAAAGGTCTTTAATAGCAGATGTTGGTATTGGTCCTCTTTTTCAGAAGAAAACATATTTCGCTGCATTTCTTGGTGTTCTTTATTCAAGAATTCTTGACATTCTTCTGTCATCAGATCAGTTTCAGGTTCCTTTATGAGCTTTTCAATGTTCTTTGTATCTCAGATGTGATTTTCGTTACTTTTTTATCTGCTTGAATCTTCTTGATTATATCTTTTTTAACTAAGATTATGCTATTGTATGTCTGTTCAAGCCATACTGCCTAGCAACATCAGACATCTGCCCACTCTCTACCTTGACTATTATCTTTTGCTTGGTGTCTGTAGTGAGCACAGTTCTTAAAACTCCACTATTTTTAGGCTCCATAATATTTATTAGTTTATTTTTTAAATAAAAAGTTCAGAAAAGCACTTACAAAAATTCAGAGAACAGAAATCAACTAGCGCACAAAAAAATTATGTAAATGGAGAAAAAACGAAATTCAAAATTTAGCGTTGGGACTGTTAAACTCTCACTTTTCAAAAAATAAAAACCAATGGAAAACTTAACAACTGCTACAAAGACTATAAAAAATTTATTTCTGTCAGAAAGGTAAACAAAAGACTGGAAAAACTGGAAGGGAGAGACAGAGGAATACCATCCGATTAGTATATACTGGGTTGAGAGTTGATGTAGATGTCACTTGTGCTTCGAAAAGTTTCAAATTGTTACCTGGAGACAAGGGAAGACCAATTAGTATTCATTATTTTACATTGCTTCTTCTTGTGTTTATTCTGTGAGGTGTTCGTTACTGAACATGTGTTTGTTGTCTGAACACAAAAAACTTTCATGAAAGTGTTCATTGTTTGATTTGTTAGCAGTCTGAACTGTGAACAAATCAAACAATGAACACTTTCATTAAACTTTCACTTTCATTAAACCAATCACTCACTGTGTTAAACCTGATCTGTAGAAGATATCTTGTGAAATATGTTGTGTAATATCTTGTCTAATATGTGAAAAGTAGAAAGACACTTGAAGTGCTCTGCTACTATGGTTAATTAATTGTAGTAAATTTGTAAAATTATGTAAAACACTTCCGTTTAATACGGAAAATTGTATCAGTGTTTTTTTTTTTTTTTTTTTGTTAAACGTAATGTTCTGTGGTGTGTTCTATGTCACCTTTTTGGGGTCCCAGCGGTTGTAGCTAGAGATTGGCTAAGAAGAGTATCACATGATTGGACAAGTTCCTGGATGGCACCAGTTATAAAAGGTGCATGTCTCATATGGTTAAGCCCCTTTTTCTTTGGATTCTTCAGATTGGAATGGACTCTCGAGCACCCATCTGAACTAAAGGTGAGATAAGGTCATAGTGATGATACAACAGAAGTGATAGGATATTGGACTGATATGTGCAAAGGACAATCCAAACCCATTGAGTGAAATTTTATTCCTATTGCCGAATACTTCATGTAAGAACGCACCTAGGAATCAGTTTTACTCAGCGAGATGTTCATTTCGTTGCTTTTGTGTTTATTTTTTTGTTCCAAGTGATGACCACATGTTGGATAACAAAGAGCATCAAACTCTGTTAAGAAATTGTACTAAAGAGAATGCTTAACTAGCCTGATATACCAACTTGTAAATATTTGTTTATATTAGAAATAATCGCGTAACAGTGGTATTAGCGTCTGACTTAGAATTACCTATGTAAGTAGAGGATAATATCGAGACAACTATGTAACTGATAAGAACTTAGTTGTGATTTTATTGAACCAAATTGTTACTTTTTTGTTTCTTCTTTCATTAATATAAAATATTTGTTCCATCAATATGTCTTTTAATTGTGAAGTCCTCAATTTGTCACCCCACAAAAAGACTATATATATTTTGATATATCTTAGTCACTACACAATTTTAACTTTTTGAATAAACAAATGAATTTTTCAATGATCTTTATTAATTGAAGTTGTAGTAGACTTACAAGAATTACTGTTATTAAAATTCTGATTTAACAATTGCAATTATAAAAAAAAAGTAAGTATTTAAATAGACTTAATGGTATATGAATTATTTTTTTGTGTTAATAAAATTGAGAGATCTTATAATCTTATAATCTTACATTTTCTTTAATCAGGATAAATAAAAACTATTAATATTTTACTTTTCAAAGTAAATAAATGAATCTGAGCAAGGTTTAGATCTAGAAAAAATAAAATTATGTAATATAAAAAATCTCCAAAATTTATTTTTACTGTACTTTGTTAATTTGAATATTTCAGTTCTATTTTCAAAACCTAGGAGTTGGAATATATTGATATTAATAAAAAATATTAACTCATTAAAGATTGATTTTTACAGTATATTATTTTAAGTATGTTTTCTAATTATAAATACTAATTATATGAGTATAAGTATTACAGTTAAGCTGGAAAGAAATTTGAAATATTTTTCAAATAAACATAAACTTCTGTAAATGCAAGTTTTTTTGTATTAATGCAGAATATCAGATAGAAATTTATGATTTTATTAGTGGGCTCGACGTATTGGTGAATCTTGTCATCCACAAGTCAAAATTCCTTTGTATCCCTGTGAACATCATTTTCTGCATACTTTACCAGTTAAGAATTTGGATCCGATGATGCCAGGTATTTGATAAAATTTTCTTCAATTTAGTTTAAAATCTTTAGTATTTATAAAAAATAAACTGTTAAAATAGTAAATTTTTTATGTTTTCAAATTTTAGTTATAAGAGATTATGATGGTTATTTTTACATTCGAGAAAATAATGGAAGATTTCTTGCCGGTGGATTTGAACCAGTTTCAAAACCTTTAGACCCGAATGACATAGTCGATCCTTCAAAACCATTGCCAGAAGATTGGGATCAATTTTGTAAATACATTTAAAATATTTTAAATTAGTTTTAAAACATTTAAAGTTTGTAATGCGATGGAGTTCTGATTATCTGAGATAATGTGATACTTGAGGGTATATTGGCTAATCAAAAACTTGGATAACATAGATTGTTTGGTATACAAAATGTTTAATAAAATACAAAAATATTGTTATAAAATCAAAGTTTCTAATTTTATAAGAAATTTTGGATCTTGATATTTGATTCAATACTATCATTTTTGAGATGTTAAGTGTTTTTAATAGTTATAGATTTATGTTGGAAGTGATATTATTTATGAAATAGCTAATTTTTTGTTAATTAATGCAGTAGAATCTGCTTATTGTAATTATTAATATAGGATGACCAAATGACTGAATTGCTAAGATAACAGTCTCTCACTCTGGAGACTTGGGACCAAATTCTAATGAGCAGTTCTCAGAAATTTTTCATGGACTGTCTGTCCAGATATGTTGGGCTTTTCTCTCACTACCCGACTGCCCTCATGTAGGCCTAGTTGAACTCACAATAGGTATGATTAAAAAGTCCTTACTGTTCACAGATTGGAAAAAGACAAAAAAAACATTCACTGATATTATAATCAGTTGCTTAATGTTAAGAGAATTAGCATGTCCTACAGTTTATAAGTTAAAACATACTTCACTTATTGTATTCAACATTCAGTTATAGTTACTATGTTTAAGTAAATAGGAATTTTTTAAGTTGTATTTTTGCAGTACCTCAAGATGTTGCTGATAACACAATCATCATCAGTTATCATTATTAGTCTCAGAGGTGGAAAAACTTTACTTTGAGCTATGGTTCAAAATTTAATAAGACCCTCTCTTCCCGATCCCACTCCCACTACAAAGAACAGAACTTGCATCTCCAAAAAAATGCTTTTAGCCCTTGACTGAAAATATGAATTGCTCAACCAATCTGAATTGAGGTCTGAATATGTCAAGCAAAAGCCTATATCTGTGATAAAAAAAAAAACTGTTTGATCACAGGTGTAGGCTTTTGCTTGATATGTTTGGGCCTTGGTTCCTTCAGTTGTTTGAAATCTTTTTATTATTAATCAATAAAACAACTGCTTTGATTATAGTATAGGCTTTTGCTTGAAACATTCAGGGCCCATTTCAGCCAGGGTCTGGAGCTTAAAATGTTCAATCAGTGCTTTGAACATTATTTGGTAATCTGCATGCTCTTTCCTGTGCTAGTGCGATCTACTTCCTCTTCAGCATGTCTACAGAAGTTTGTGTCTATCGTGTCACATATCACTGGATGGTACTCACATCGTGCCCAACATGCTTGGCAACTGTGCACATTGATAAACCAAGGTTGTGTAAGCTCAAGGATATGGTCTTGTTTCACAGTTGTTAACTGGTGGAATTCAGCTTGCTGTCATCTCTGAGGCATTTTCTACACTTCTTCAAAAGTTTGGCTGCTATAAATCATTGCTGATAGCATTTATGCCCAAGCCAGCTGCTGGTCTTTATAGCCTGAAACTTACCACACGACCTAATGCTTATGCAAATTTACTCATTTGCATATCTTTGTCACCTCTCCCGGTCCTGCAAATTGCATGTTGCTAAACGCATTCCTTTATGGTGTTGCAATTTAATTTTTGAGGAGTGAATATTTGTATATATTTTGTATAACTCCAGTTAATTTGTATCCTTTCAATGTTCACAAGTTATATATGTATGCACAATGTAATCACTTTTATTTCTTTGAAATATTTGTCAAATAAATGTTATATATTATTTTATTGTCATGATTTTGAGTTGTACTCTTCAAATGTAACTTTGAATTTATTTAACCTCTGTGGTGCACTGTAATGCAGGGATGATTTTGTAAATAAAATTATATTAAGTCAGTAAAGTTGAAACATTAGATAAATTTAATAAGAATAAAAACATTTGAAAATTCAGTTACAAAATAAAGTAATTAAAAATTACATTTAATAACAACTTCTTATTTTTTTCCTATTACAATTTATTTGGATTTTTATGACTCAATATTAAATTAGTTTTAGTTATTTTTTAGGAAAAACATTCCTTTACAAACAAAATGGTATTTTTTTCTAATATTAAATATAGTATTACCTGACTATATCTCCATTTTCTCTACACCCAATGCAATCGTTGGAGAATGGAGATATATGAGAGTAAAGTAAATAACAATTGCTTAAATGCCAAGAATGCTAATGTTCTTCCAACGGCCTGGAAATATGTGATAGAAAAGGAAATGGGAATTAAAAATCCTTTAAACTTGTGGTGGTTGTATTTTAACGGGTTTAATGTATACTTTCGTTATATTAGTTTATTTTTATATTCTGTTTAATTATATAATATGTTAGTATTTTGTTAACTATTTAATATTTACAGTTTAATGTAAAGATTTTTAAAATATTTTAGAAATTTTAAATTTAATTAAAGAATGTTTGAAAAGTTTTGTGTTCGATTGTAGAACAGTAATTTCCTGAGGATGGCCTATTAAAGTAGTCTGAAAGCATTTGAATATTAAATTAATAGTAAGCTCAGCAAGTGTTTGGTGTTTGATTATATTTGTTAAGCAAAACAATTGAATTGGAAGAAGAAGATATTGCCTAGTTTATTAAAAAATATGAATTAGAAGATGACATATTAATTGTTTTGTAAATGTTACATTTTTTAAAAATTAACTCACTCTAAGATGAGAGAGAGTCAGATTTTAACCCAGTTATCAAAGAATACTTTGAGATATTTATCTTGAAGTATTCTTTGATTAAAATATATTTGATAGCTATTACAATTGTAGTAAATTGATCCATTTGTTACAGAAGTGTGTTCTTTCTGTCATTCATTTATCAGTTGTGAANGGGGGGGTCGACTGTATTTAATTTAAAATATATTCTCTCCATCTCAAATTAGTAGTGGCTCGCCCCCGTACATCACGCTTTAGCGTTAGCAACGTAGTAGTGCCGGTCATCTATCCACCTTTCGGGGAAAATTTTTGAATCAAAATTACGTGACTTCCGGTTTGCATCGGACGTTCGTATATAGTTAATCGGGGACGCCTGACCCTAAGGTATCCATATCTGATCTCGTCTTTAGTCTAAATACCTTGTTGAGATAAAAGAAAGAAAGACACGACAAGACAGACAGACAACAATGGGAATTTATAGGCCTACAATTTTTTCAAATTGCAGCCCAAACGTTAAGTGTGTACACTATTCTAATAAAAATGCATCGAACGTGGTGATAAATTCGTGTATTTCTTGAGTAATTTATTGTATTCCCACTTAATTTTTATTTTAAAAAATTTTATTAAAAAAATTGAAATATCCAAATTATTGCCTGACACTGGAGACAGGAGAGAGGCTTGGGGGTTCGGGCCTTTTCCTTTATAATGAAAAAGTGAATAAAAACACTAAATATACGAATATAATTTATCCTAATTGTGGAGTAAACTAGGTAATTTAATTAAATATATTTGTTTTAGTCCATTATGTAAGTAACCAAAGTTATAATTTATTAAAATGTGTAGTGATTCATATTACATTTTAACTTGAATCCCCTAACGATGGATCTGGTTACGAGGCCATTGGCCGACATTCAATGTAAGACTCCGAATTGAAATTAATGCACCTTTCTCAGTGAGTGAAGTTTAGATCAACGGTCGGCAACCGGTGGTCCGCGAGAAAATTTGGGTGGTCCGTGGATAAATTTGAACATTGATCAACCGAAGGTTACGAGAAGTGTTACGAAAGAAATGCAAAATGCTTAGTTACTTTTTTCACTCATTGGGGTTTTTTATTCGAATTTGAAACCAAAAACGAAGTGACTGTTATTAATAAATAATGAACAATAAATAAATAATATCGTGAGTGCGATTTTCGTCCTTCGTGGAAAAGCGCGAAGAATCCATAAACTTGTTTCAAACAAGTAGCAATGAACTTTAGGCTTTCATTAATTTGTTATAATTAAACATGTGAGTTTAATATTAATATAGTAAAATTGAACTTTTATGATCGTTATTCTACAGATTTTGTATTGTTTAAAAAATTCATGATAATAGTTCGCGGGATTCAAAGTTGCGACTTTAGTGGTCCGTGAATGAGAAAGGTTGCCGACCGCTGGTTTAGATGATGATAACGTTTTTGATCCTGTCATCGAGCATGGACGGTTGAAAGTGGAATGTCGGTGTCGGAAGAAAGATAGGATAGACTCCAATAGAGTAAACAATGGAAATTATCCTATTATTCGAGTGGGCGTTATTTAAACTTACCCACCGTTAAAGTGCGTCGATTAATTCAGCCGATTAATGAAAATGGCTACTTCGTTCTATTGACACTTAATTTGAATAGGGGCCAAACTGTGGTCTTGAAGCACACGGTATGATGCCAATCTTTTTAATTTATTTTGTTTTTTCGTTGGTAATTGAAAAAAACTGATGATTTCAATTGCAGACGAGCCAGATATCCAAGAAGGAGGAAGACGCATTGCGTTTACCGAAACATTCGGAAAACCGTCCTGGTTCGAAAAAGTACAGTCAGAATATCACGCGTGTCGAGAAAGAGTTGCAATATTAGATTATTCTTCTTTTACGAAACTGGAATTATGGGTAAGTTTAATATATATTATTAATCGTGGGGCTGGTTTGGTTTATCGGTGCGAGACGCCAGTCACAATTTTCATTCGTTACGATCGGCCGACTCCAGCCAGAAGGATCCACACCCCGACCCGCGACACTCGCTGGTCCGAACCGGACTTGAACCTACGGTGGTACGGCGATAAAATATAATTGTTTCTTTTTCAAATTTAGAAAAGAAAATACTGTACAGGAAATCCTCGTTAGTTTGAAATTCAAGGACGAAATAATCGCGATTTCGAATTATCCGAGATTTACATATTTCTGTATATGCCAAATGCCAGATAACTGGTGTAATTTATTAAGCCAACGGATGGCTACGTATACAGAACGCTATTTTCGTTAATAAATAATAATAATAAAAATAAAGTGCAGGTAAGCAGCACGTAACCGATGATAACCTCACGGGTTGCCAGATAGGTTTTATAAAAAGTAAAGAATTCTTCGAAACGTAACCCGAATTATTTTAAAAGTGGCCCAAAAAGTAATAAGTCTCCCAAATGTAGAAGCCTAGAGTTCTACAAATATCTCAATTTGCTACTCACAGCCCAAATCTTGCAGTCCGAAAACCAGCCGTATTTTTTGAGAGAAAAGGGAAGTCCGTGGATAAGGTGACACCCGAAAATGTTTTACCGTAAGTGCAAAGCCATATTCACCAGATTAGAGTCGTTCTCGGCTAATTGTTTTCTTTTATATATAGCACGGAGGCACTAAACGAACCAGTTAACATACATATATTATAGTTCGGACAGAATTTTCGCTTCGAATTTCGAACTAACCGAATTACTTAACGTGTAAATCTTTTCATCCCCGGCCGGGACAAAAGTACAGTTACGATCTAACGGGATTTCGAACTATCCGAGTTCGAATTAACTCGAAAATTACCGGTTAGTCGAAAATTACCGTCACTTCAAATATACAAGTATATTTATCCTTAGACCAATCCTTAAATATACAAGTATATTTATCCTTGGATCAATCCTTAAATATACAAGTATATTTAAGAATTGGTCCACAAGTATATATAACATACTTTGGCCCAAAACTACCTGACATCGTCCTATGTGGCCCAGAGAAACAAAAAGGTTGGACACCCCTGATCTACCACATACTTTTACAAAAGTTAGACGGGTTCCATATTAAAAGCACCAATGGGGTCCGTATTTCACGCATCGCCATCTTGAATTAACTTATGTCTGTCAAGACCAAATTTTAAAAAAACGTGAACATCATACAGATTAATACGTACTCCTAAGTCTCTGGAACGGAATACATGCACCACTGAACCTACAACTACACGATTTATATTTTAGAAATAAATTCACTTAGCATTAAAAACTTTCGAATATACAAGTATATTTAAGGATTGACATGTCTAGATTAAAGTAATAAGTATTAAATCTTTATCATGAAAAAGTATATTTTAAAAAATTACTTTTATAGACACTTTCAATTTTTACTTAGGAATAGATAAATTCATTTATTATAAAGGAGACAAACAAAAATATACAGTATTTGAAAAATACAAATATTTTGTTTTATTTGGGTCTCTAATTAATAAAAAGTGACAAAACACCATTTTAAATTGCATTTTTATTCGACTAATATATTTATAAATAATTTGTAGCCCGAAAACTAGCCAATGCGCCAAATGATATTTTTTATGCCAAATTAAAAAAGGGCAGACAACTTTGGCGCAAAGTAGCCAAATCATGTAACGCTGAAAGGAATACTAAATAAAGCTGGAGTTGGGACTCAAAGGATAATAGACCCAAATTCGGGGAAAGGAGAGAAAGGACAAAAGATAAAAAAGTGAGGAAGGTTTGAAAATTATGGATCCATATTTGCATAACAGAAAGTCTATTTAAGCTTTTTCACTACTTTTTATCTTTTGGCCTTCCTCTCCTTTTCCCGAATTTGGGTGTATAATTCTTGAGTCTCAACTTTAGCTTTATTTAGTATTCCTTCCTCATTCACACGTTTCGAAGTAGTTGAAAGTATTTTCTTTTCACTCAAAAATAAAATATATATAAAGGTTTACTGCTTTGTGAAACTTCTTTTTTTTTAGTTTATGCCATTGAAACAAATAAATTAAATTAAATTAAATTAAAAAGTTTGTCGGTTTTTTTACACGTTTATTGGGCCGCGGGTTGGACACCCCTGTGGTAGATGAATGAAAAAATAGAAGGAAAATGAAAAAAGTAAAAATAGATACTTAACGCTATAGGAGCATTATATTTATGATTTTTGTAAATGATTAGCTTCTTCTTTGTACATTTCTTTATTATTAGAGAGGTTGAGGCAGACGTTTTAAACGTGTAAACGTGTACGTGTGACGTTCGGCGCCGCTTTCCCGTAAGCCTAAAAGTTTGACAATGGTGTTTGGATAGTCGGTGGAATCACGCTCGACATTCCAAACACCATCATCAAACTTTTAGGCTTACGGGAAAGCGGCGCCGATCGTCACACGTACACGTTTACACGTTTAAAACGTCTGCCTCAACCTCTCTATTATTATTAAATCATTTTTTCGATAAAATACATTGGAGTAAATAATTATGTAATTATTTAACATTCTTTGTACTTTCCTATTTATTTTTGGATACACTAAAGCATTTTTTGAAAACATACACTAAGGTTCCATATTACCACCCGATTTTCCTTAAGCCTACTTTCTGACTTTTTGTACAAAAGCCTTCAAAAACCATACTTATAGTTACACTAGCGAAAAATCAATTAGGAGCATTTAGTTTAATAGTTACCAGTACTTTTCACACAAAAAAATGTGGGTGTAGTTATGATACCTTGTTTACAATTCGCTATAATGAAAATGGGGGTTCCATAATACCACCTTCTCGTCTACCGATATATTTTACGGTCGAAGTACAGTACATTTTACGCTTCAGTTATAAAGCGAGCAATTCACTATAGTCGTTAAATTATGCGTACGTACTGTATAGTACTGTACGTGGCGTGTCTAAAAAGCTGGGTGAATGTTAGAATAAAAACAACAAAACAAGATACGTAGGAATTACTTTTATTGGCCTTCCAAGTACCCTCCGCCAGACATCACAACGTTTGTAAAGCTTCGGAAACGGTGGAAAAAGCCTGGTTTGAGAACTGCCGACTCCCGGCCCGAATGGCATAGGTCGGCAAAATGACCTTAATGGCCTGTTAGAGGCCAGCAAACAAACACAAATCCGCCGTGGCCATTTCCCTCAATCCGAAGAGACTTGGGTCGAACCGTGGCCGAGCTTCGAATGGGGGAAAATGGTTGCGGAGCTCCGACGCCACCTCTGGCACGGACCGCGGCGGAAGCTTGGCGTATTCCACGCTAGAAGGCGCTTCTAGACGCGTCCGCGTGGCACGCTTTGCGCTCGAGATGGATGCGAGACATCTATTTGAACGTTAGCCGAAGATTTTATACACGTCTCGTCATTAGGTAAAATAATTTGCAATTTCTGTATACGGACGAGTCGAGTGCTTATCGTACAGTACATTTATACGCCAATAACGGTTACAATAATTTTTTTCAGTCTCCGGGTAGGGAAGTGGTAGAAGTGTTGCAATATTTGTGCTCTAACGACGTCGATATTCCAGTTAATTCGATTATTCATACCGGAATGCAAAACAAATTGGGAGGATACGAAAACGACTGCAGTTTAATCAGACTGGCCGAAAATCAGTAAGTAATATTGTAATAAAGGCGGTTTGGTTTTCGCACGGTAAACTTCCATTTACGCGGATTTAGTTACATGATGATAGCGCCGACAAACCAGCAGACCAGATGCCAGAGCTGGATCAAACGTAACTTGGCGGCGGATAGCACGGTTTCCGTTACCGACGTCACTTCCATGTACACCGCTATCTGTCTGATGGGTCCCAGTTCCCGGAATCTGCTGACCGAATTGACCGACAGCAACCTGACGCCGCAAGAATTTCCTTTCTTTACTCACAAGGTAAAAAGTTTATATATTGATATAATTGCCTTTAAAGTTTATATATAATACGATATAACGTCAATGGTTTTTAGCAATTGAACATAGGCTTAGCTAGTGGAATTCGAGTCATGAATCTTACTCACACGGGAGAACTAGGCTACGTACTTTACATACCAAACGAAGTAAGTACGAGCGTAATATATATATATTATGATTATTATTATGATATATCTTTAAAATTCTCGCTTGGTTCCTCAGTACGCCCTTCATGTTTACGATCGACTGATAGAAGCCGGAGAAAAATACGGAATTCGTCACGCCGGCTTATACGCCATGAGAACTTTAAGGATCGAAAAGTTCTACGCGTTTTGGGGTCAAGATTTAGATACGACCACCACGCCACTAGAATGCGGAAGAACTTTTAGAGTTAATTTTAACGTAAGTAATATCGGTGGTTGGAATTAAAAAGAGGAAAAGTAACGGTAAGGATACGAGTAGAAGATTAGCTCGATCGATCGATCGATGGAATTGTTATTGAAATCGAGAGTTATATACAATAGTTAGGGAAGTTTGCTCTTTCCCGTATTGGATAATGTTTGTCCGACGTTTACGCACGTTTCGGGTTTAGGCGAGTGGAACGAACATTCTAGCCGTCGGCCCTCTCCAATCATTTCTTTTGGTTTAAAAAACACGATTTAAACACAGTAACGAACATTGTTGTATTAATTTAGTTTCTTCCGGCTAAAACTTTACGATAGAAGGACAGGTAACCCCCGTATAACACGGTAGTTACGTTCCAAAAAATTGCCGTGTTATGCGAATCCGTGTTATACGAAACAAAGAACTAATACGAAAAGAAGGGTTAGGTTCCAAAAATTAAAAATCATGCTAGTATATTTTCATAATTAAGATAAATATCTTCATTAAAATTTTTTAAGTGATACATATTAATATAAATTAAACAATGTTTTCTTCGTCATCACTAAAAACACTACTAATTAACCGAGAGCGTTTTCTTTTTGGCAAGTTATCGTTATCCTCTGAGCATTTTTCTGCATTATCTTCAGATCCATGCTTTACCTTTTGCAAAATGTATGTAATTTTAGATTGCTTGCTTCTAGTTAAAAGGTCTTTATAAATTTCCTTATATGGTGCTAAGCACTTATGAAGAATAAAGCAAGTATGGAATAAAGGGAAAACATTCGGCAACAGCAGAAGCAGAAGCGTCGCGATCTGGCAACATTGAAACACGTTTCGAGAAGGACCACGTGTATCGACAGAAGGCGAGAAGAGAAAATTTACATACTTAAGTACTAATAGTTCACGAAAATAATAATTTTCGTGAACTATTATTACTTAAGTATATAGTTTATATGGTTTCCATGCTATTATTAGACCTTGTAACTATATTTTGTTTTACTTAGTGTGTTGAGGCATTTCTGGCGCCCATGGAACCCATGGTCACTTCCTTCCTCTCTCCTATCTATCTAACTTCCTCTTTCTGCTTATCATCTTAACTTCGAACCTTCTTTCCGTTTCCTATCTAAACGAGCTAAGTCAGTCAGCTAAAAGACCGACAGCTCTCTCACCCTTTTTTACAAATTACAAATTACTTAAGTATATAAAAATTTATTACATTTCCTGTTGTACGAGGGTTTTACCCAATTCTCGAACCGTGTCAGAGTGAATCCGTGCTGTAGAAGTGCCGTGTTATACGGGGGTTACCTGTATTTTAAAAAGTGGTCGTTCGGTTTCGATTAACCGTCTCGATGTAAAAAGATATTCGTCCAATCACGTCTTTATACCATTAAGTTCACTTTTTCCAATTATTCCGTTGTTTTAATTGTTTTTTTTCCAAATTTTAAATCCGGAATCGACGGAGAATATACGCGCGTCTGTAGAAGGACGGAAGCGACGTAAACACCTTTATAACAAAAGCGTTACGTAAATTTAAAACGGAAAACTTCCGCGGTCTTCGGACGTCGTCCGTAATTACGTTCCTATTCGTCGGTTCGAGTAGAACTGGCGGCGATAAAAATAACCTCGTCTTTCATCCACAGAAGCCGAATTTTATCGGCAAGGAAGCTCTTCTCCGGCAGAAGAGCGAAGGTATAAAACGATGTTACGTGCAGTTGGTGATGGAAGATCACGATCCGGATTACGATCTGTGGCCGTGGGGACAGGAGCCCATCTACTTGGATGATAAGTGCGTGGGAATGACTACCACCACCGGATACGGATTCACTCTGGGAAAACAGGTAAGCCGGAGCCGACGGATTAGGGGCCGTCCGTAAATTACGTCCACATTTTTCTCGAAATTTTTACTCCTCCCCTCTCGTCCCAGTTTCCGTAAAACCCTCCCCATCCAGTGTGGACGTTGTTTACGGATGTCCCTTACCGTCGAATACGGAAGTCAAACCTATGGGTAAACATTTCAGGTGTGCCTGGGTTTCGTCACCAAAGTGAACGACGAAGGAGTTGCGGAAACGGTAACTGGCGATTACGTGACGAAAAACACTTTCGAGATCGACATCGCTGGAACCAAGTATCCGGCCACGGCTAACGTCCACTCCCCCAAGCTGACGTTCATAGACTACGGCGACAACGCGGGTTACATGGCAACCAGATGATCCTCCAAGCGTTTGTAAAAATTTGTAAAATATTTTAATAATAAAAATATTTACACGGGTCGCGCCTTCTTTGGTGGCGGCTACAAAAATACGGCGGAAAAAGACGTGGCGCTACCGCCAATTTTTCCGGTCGAATAATTCTCTAAATAAATATACTTGAAGGACGGAGCCGTCTTCCGCCTTCCCCACCGGGCGGAAAGGTTCAAATCATGTGGCGACGCCGACGTCGGGTCTGGTCGTCGTCCGCCTCGCCGGACAGAACGGAATTCGTAGGTAATTCCGCCGGGGACGGATTCCGGCACCGGTTAAACTCCTTCCGCGTGGCTTGGGCGCTAAGCACTCCGCGGCAAATGTCGGAACGCTTTTGCGTTCCGCGGCGCCTGCACCCCGTTCCACTCCGACGATTTTCCACAGCCGAAACGTCTGAAGCTTTCCGGGGGTCTTTTTCCGTCCGAAACCTTCTCAATCGTCTGAAATTGGCCAGACTTCGGCCCAAGGGGACAGAAGTAAACCTGCGCAGCTTCCGTCTCTTGGCCCGACACTCGCATTGTCCCGGGTGGCCGGCGAGTTTGCCCGCCTCTCCGAAGTAGACGGCCGGACACGAACACGCTCCCGGACAGTTACAGGAAGAGGAGGAAGGCGCCGGGCCGGAGTCTCTTCCAGTTTCGGGCCTCTTTTCGTCTTCCGTCGGTCGTGCACCGCGGAAGAGCGGAAGAATCGGAGGGGTGTCGGTCTCCCCGCCGGAGGCTTTTCCTCTTCCGGGGAGGTCTGCGCGCCCGTCCGGACCGTCGAAGACGAAGGCAGAATTGGCGTAACCTTCCGCCCGGTCCTCGTAAAGACGACGGTCGTCCGTTCCCGCCGGAGGGTGGTAAGCGGGCGGAGGGGGCAGATAAAACTTTACCGCCTCTTCATACGAAGGAGGAGGGTCGTATCTGGGAGGGTCGGAGGTGCCTGCCGTTCCGTTCTCGGAGATATTCGCCCCGTCTGCAACCGTGGAACGTTCTTTAGTATTGGGAAGTAAGTTGGTAGAAAATTCTCTTCTCGCCCTAAAAACTCACCTGGGTCTCCGCCGACAGTGCGTAAAACTTCCGGGCTGGAGTGCTCTCGTCGTCGTCTGCCCAGTTTCACCAGTACCACCGCCGCCGTCAAAATAAACGCCGCCAGTCCGGCCAGACCCACCACCAGGATGGGCGCGTTGGTTCCGGTGCCGTTGGAAAGGCCGGCTTTGGGATAGTAGTAGTTGGGAGTCATGGTTCTCCATCTTCCGGCTTCTTCGGCGTTAAACGCTGCCCCGTCGTTACCTGCGCAAGTCGAACACTACGTTAGCCCTTGTCCTTCCCGCACCCGCCTTCCCTGTCCCCGTAATTACCCAAGCAGGTGGCTTCGTCGGTTCCGTCTCCGCAGTGATTGAAACCGTCGCACCTCAGCGTGTGCTTAATGCATCTGCCGTTTCCGCATTCGAAGTCTCCCCTCTTGTAACAATCTGGAAAAAAAAAACAAATTTCAATTGTGACGAAATCCCGTCGAAGTGCAATATTCGTCGATTCCTAAGAGAACTTAAGTCTTTCGTCGCTTTATTACAAATAAAAGGAGCTGCGCCGAAATTCGGCCTGGGTCTGGAAATTCGCTTTCCGTTGGTAAGACAGCGTTTTTTCGGATGCGTTTTAACGGGCCAAACTATAAGCTTAGCCGCATCGATGGCGGCGCAACGTAATTTATAAAGAACAAAAGTCGCAAAATTTATTCGTAAAGATTGGTTTATTTTTATGCGGCAACGCGACGCGCGGGCTGTCTTCCCGGGGAGGACTAAGGGAAACCGACCCCTATTTACATGTTACGAACGTAAAGGAAACCCGGAAAACTCCACCCGCTACCGGTGTCGGATGGCTTTAGCCACTCAGCGTCTACTGTAAATAAAGATAAAGGTATCTACGTATTAATCGAGAGGGTTTCGTCCGATTCGGTTTGATTGAATGAACGGATCTAAAAATACGGTTCGGATATCGAATTAAAGTTCTCATCGTGTAGACGATGCCGCCGAACACAGATTCGAGAAAGGTGCCAGGTTTGGAAGTGGCAGAGGTACGACGTTGTCTACGGGGAAACGCGCCGTCTACCGATTTCGTTTTTAACCGTTCCTGCATTTTTTGCCAATGTTTGAATATTTTCATTATTTTTTTTTAAATCGATTCTCCATCTTTTGTTTAAATATATTACTTTTATTTTTCTTAGGCTTTAAGTGTTTATAACAATGATGCCGTCGTTCGACGTTTACGTTATTGGGAACGAACTTTATCTCCAACGAACTGGCAATTAGCTTGCTGGAGCTTCGGATTAGCCGGGTGGAGTCGGCAATTTTTTGTGTTTTGCAATTTTATTATTATAAATACTCGGGTTGATAAAGGCCCATTTTACTTACTGGGACCGTCGATTTTATCGATCCACCTCGCCTGTCCCTCAAAAGCATGAGCCAAGCCCTGCGCGCGCAGTCCGGGTCAAGCTCTGTTATATTGTCCGTATATTAAACTGAAGTTATTCTGGACGAGTTCGTCCCGAGAGGAACGACAAAGATCGTTCCTCGGCGCTAGAACTCGCCACAGAATTGTTTTGAGTGGCGGAGTCGCAGTCACGACGGAATACTTAATACGGTCCGTCCGACTTTCTTCCTCCTTTCCTCGAAAACAAAGAATTTTCGACCAAATGCCCGTAATGGCCATCCTCGTCCTTACCCGCGAGTTGGCCATCAGGCGAATTTAAAGGTTTCGAAATTTGTATTTTGGGGAAAATTATCGCCGTAAACGCGTGGTCTTTACGTCGTACGGATTACGATTACCGTTATATCGGTAGGAGACCGGCTCCCGATTGAAAATCCTTACCATCGTAAGCGAAGGAGACGTAGGTGATGGCCAGGTAGGAGGCATTGCCCAAGAAGCCCCTCCAGCGAATGTAGAATCCCGTGGAGGAGGGAACCACGTACTCGCGACCTCGAGAGTTCTTGCGTCGTCGACCACTCGAGATGGCCTCCAACAGGGGAGATTCGGACGTCAGACCTCTTCTGATCTCCAGAGACGACTCCGCTCCTGCAACACCCACTCCCCGGTTAATTCCGGCCAAAGAAGGGGAGAGGAGCGACGGAAGCAAGTTCTCACCCAAGTCCCGGAACTGGGCCAGGCGGACGGCCAGACGGGTGTGGCCGCGGTGGCCGGATGGGGGTCGGATCAACCAGACGCAGTCGAAAGGGCGCCGGCTCGTTCCTTCGGCCGCGTTGGCCAAGGTCAGGGCTCCTCCGAAGTCGTCCACTGGTCCCCCGCAGTCTGCAAAGAAAAATGCGTGGGTGGAAGGCGGTCCGGCCCGCCCCTCGCCCCGCTTTTCTACTCACCTGTGACCGGCTTGCCGGACCAGTATCTGTCGGGATCTGCGAATAGAAGGTTTAGAGGAAGGGTCGAACGAGCCCGCACCCCGAAGAAATACTTACAGTTAACGAAGGAATATTCGGCCTTGAATCCAGAAGAGGGTCGTTCTTCGTCGCACCGGAACTTCACCCCCAGGGTGGGTCCGGAAGAGGAGACGGCCGGAGGGCGGAAGACGTTTCCGTCGTACAGGTCGATCCTGGTGCCGTTGGTGTCGTACAGCTGCGGTGAAAGGAGGAGGTGAGGAACGGAAAAGGGAGGAAGAAAAAGAGGAGGAGGAAAGAGAGACGAACCTCGAGGCGAGATCGGGACGAGAGTCGGAAGTCGACGAAGAGCAGTTGGACGAATCCGTCGGGTTGTCGGTTTGTTAAGACGAATTCGGCGGCGTAGTCGCCGGGAACGGAGGCGGGGAAGAAGGGCGAGGACAGAATTCCGCCGGCTTCCGAAGGACCGTCCAGATGACTGCCGGTCATTCGATACAGGTTCTCTGTTCGCGGCGGAAAAGTTGAGATCGGGCGGGAAGAGAGCGGCGGAGAAGGACGGGAGTACTCACCTCGGGCGGCGAAGCGCAGAGAGAAGGCGTCCGAGTAGGAGCGGCTGTACAGAAAGTCCACCGACACCGTCTTGGTCTCGGATTGGTAGATCCGGGTGGCGGGGTCCGAGAAGAATCCGCAGAACTCCCTTCCGGACTGCGAGTAGGCTGGCTCTCTGATCCACAGGTAGTCGCACCTGCAAAAAACCACCGACCCGTGGGAGATTCCTCCGTGACTTTAACTAAAATATCGTTGGTTCTTTCGTCGGGAGAAACCACCCTCCCGAAAGAAAGAATAAACAATAGCGGGCGTCTACCAGAAAAATGTCCGAAAACAGAATTTATCGGTGGCCGAGGGACATTACATGTTTGTCCAAAACTGCCGAAATGCCTCAAGTCTTGATCTGGGCCCATCTACCCTGGCGTTCTAGCCTATTTATTTATAATAGCGATTGTTTGACATGTCTATAGGTAAGTACGCGGCTATTAAGTGGGAAACTTTCGAAACTTATTACGAAATATTTAAATTTACATTTTGCGAGCTAACTCTGTCCCGGTCTATTTAACTTTTAATTTCCACGGTTACGTCTGCCGAAAACAGCGCGGTTTTATATTACTTTTATCGACTGGCCTTTCCACACTTCCGGGATTTATTTCTAAGTTTCGCCATCCTCCGTTCGTATTTTGCTATGGTAAGTTTCGTAAAAATAAACAGAATTCTCGCACTTTCGATCCCGCCAAAGCGTCAAGCACTTTAGCGGGATCGAAAGTGTCGGTTAATAAATTGGAAAAGCCGAGGAAGAAGAGAAGACAGGAGACTCACCCGCAGGAACCGTCAGGGCCGCAGGGGGACACGTTCAGGTGCAGGACGGTGAGTGTCAGGTGACAGGACGGCCGAGTGACGAGTTCCGCTCCGCAGCGGCGGGGGAGACCCTCTCCAGCGGTCAGGTTCCGGAGAGTGACTACGCCGCCGTCCCCGGCTTCCACGTAATACTTCCTTCCGTTCATTCGGCGACACAGATCTGCGGAGAAAGGGTGTTAGAGCGGGACGTGCCGGTGGGGAAAGGGCCGGGGGCTCACCTCCGTCGGGAAGAGCGGCCGCCACCCACACGCCCACCACCCACGACAGTGTCCAAAGTCCGGTCATCGGTCCCGCGCTGGACGATAGACGGCACCGATCTGCTTTTCCGGGAGATTTCGTCGGCCTGCCGCCGGACGGGCAAGCTGTAAAGAGAAAATAAGCAGGCGTCAGTCGGGTGCTTTTCTCCCCACCGATCGGGCCACACACACTAATATCCGTAGGCCTGCGTACAAGAGAAAAACCCCAATGTTTTGATTTCTCGACGTTTTAAAGTGTCCCGAGTCCAAAAATGTAAAATCTCGGGGTGTCACTTTTTGACCCGTCGCCGTACTTTCCCTCTGTTATATATAAAAGCCGTAAAAATAACCAGTTTCTACTGGATTAGTTAAGGAAAGCGTGGGAGTGGCGACGATGGATTTCTAATCTTCGGTGGTGAAATTAAATACAGTAAAACCTGTCTATGGAGACCACCCACGGTTCCTTCAAAAAATGGTCTTTTAGACAGGTGGTCGTCCAATACAGGTGGTGCTGTAATACCGTATTTCCGTACGTATTTTGCGCACTTTTTAGCCATTTCTACTAAGCAAAACTCGAGGTGAGCAAAAATAAGCGAATTTTTTCAACGATAGGGCTATATTGGTATTGTATTTTATTCTTATCGGATAACCCGATTTACAGGAGTCGTCATGATATTATAAGACAGATTTAACACCAATATTTTAAAGATTAATACAATACTCGCATTTTCTCGATTATAATGCACACTTTCTTTTTTCCGACTTAATTAATTCGACTCGGTTCTTTTCGTTCGCTCCTCAGTTACGTGTATTACGTCATCAATATACAAGCGCGTCCTATCTCTCCATCACTTTGCTTTTGGTTTTCGTTAGTTTAATCTTATTTTAACTTTAAAAATACTGTATTTTTTAATATTTAATATTTTCTTAATTAATTAAGTACAATAAGAAAAATTATTAATTAATAATAAAACGATTTTATTATTTTTTCTCATTATACGATTTCATTACAATCGCGGAATCGAAAAAGGAAGTAAAACTGATTTTTGCATTAATGCGTTTATTGTTTTTTGAATATTTTGCCTGCGAAAATTACTTGGATATTATTTTTCTAAAAATATCGTGGAAATAAGGTAGGTTGATACAGAAACTATTTATCGCACGTGTACTGTATATGAGCTTCAAAATAAATAAATAAAAATAGATTTTATCAAACGATGAGATCAGCCGATTAATTGTATCGTGTACAATATTTTACACCCCCAAGGAAAATACTGTAGGTCTAGGGTAAAATAAATTTTGTTTTCCCACAGTTAAACTTCGCCGCTAATTGCTGTTGTGATAACTTTAATACGATCTTCTAACGACAGCACTTTGCATTTCGGACATTTTCCAACAAACTGAAATGAATTTCCTTTGTTGCTAGACTAATTTATTAACACCTGCACCTAATTTCAAGGGTGGGAGAAGTGCCCGGGATGGGTTCGAACGAGAGTTTAGACTAATTCATTATATTAGGAGGTGGAAACGTTGTTGAGATGGGTTCTTACAATAGTTTAGACCAGATACATTCGCGAAAGTGGTCGCTTATTACAGGTGTTGTATGTTGTTTCGGACCAAAAATCGATGCCCGCGGTCGCGTTACACAGGTGGTCGTTTAATACAGGTAACTTATACGAAGACTCTATGGATAAACTATTCCGTGCCAGAAATTTTTGCCCGTTTTGACAGGCACCCGTCGAATGAAGGTGGTCGCCTAAGCAGTTTTCACTGTACTTTGTACTGTACTGTACATATTTGTCGGTATTTCCTCGGAACCTTTACGTCGGGTACGACAAAAAGAATTTAAAATTTGTTCCTACTGCAAAGCGCTACTTTTAAGAGCATTTACCGGCACCATGGCAAATATCCGCGTACGCCGGGGTTTATACGATGGTGGCACGCGCGTTAATAAATAGGTCCTCATTAATTTCCGAAATATTTGTAATTTTTGAGTTAGTCTCCTTTGGGTTCTCGTCCACCCGCTATCGGCGATATAAGAACGGAAAGCAGCGCGACCGTAAGTACGGTAAGCGTCGTGGCCCTCTATAATAGAACTGGAGGCCCACCAGTGGCCAAGCGGTCTTCGTTCCCTGAACACTGGAAATTCGGTCATGGGTTCGCGCCTCGCTCGGAAGGGCTGGCCAAGTGGAGTTTTTCGGGTTTTCTCCATGTCTGTAACGCCTAAATAGGGGCCAGTTTTCCTTAAAAAGACCTCCCGGAAGACATCCCTTTAGGCAGATCGCCCAAGTGTTGCGATGCCATAACTTAATTAAACAAACAAACAAGAATGTAATGTTAAAGTGCCAAGTTTGGCTGTTAATTAATATCTCCGAGACCGACGAACCAATTTGGATTGAGTTTAAAGTATTTAGTGCCCGCTACGAGTACCTTGGACTTGCGAAATTTTCGGTAAATTCATTGGATGGTTTTGGACTTACGCCGTAGTGGCTTCTGCCTACATTTACAACCGGGGAGAATAGCCACGCCGAGCTGGCGAACAATCTAGGAGTCTGCCTATGCCGAATAGCTCTTTTCTGGTCCTTTTGAATATTTTATTTAAAAATTTCGAGTAATTATAAAATAATAGCACGTTTTTTTTTACACTTTAACATATTATTGGTTAATGGCCTATGACGTGACCCGACTTTAGATTTTGTCATTACTTTTAATACCAGACTAATGATTTAAAAATAGAATATTTATAATGGCCCATTTTACCTTCCCCTCTGTTATATATACAGGGTTCCTACGCACCTGGAAAGTCAGGAAAAATCAGGGATTTACATTAGTGTTCCGAAAAAGTCATGGAAAGTCGGAATTTGTTAAAAATTGTCAAAAAGTTAGGAAAAATCAGGGATTTGTTTCCTTGGTTGCCTTGTTGTTTTTGTTTGCTGACAGCATGACTGACCAAGTATAACTGTCTGCAGGCAGCCAGAAGTATTGTGGTACAATGCAATTATGAAAAGGGAGCGCAGAATATTTTCAGGATCCCAAAATTTTCCCTAAAATTATAGCACACAAAATATACAAGCATACAACAATATCAATTGTTATTTTTCAATTTTAAAATACTTTTAGATTTTAAAACTGCTGTATTAATTATGCAGTATTATAAGTTTGAGAGAAAAATCCAATACTCTTAATAATCTAATGTTGATAGAAAGTTAAAATATTTCAAAAATTTTTTATCTCTTGCAATTTACACTTTCAATTTGAGGGAAGATGTTAATGAACTGATGGGAAAAAAATGATAACGAACCAAAAATGATAAGTAACTTAATCAAATGCTATTATTTATCATTTTTTCATTTTAATAATATTGATCACATAACAAAACAATTTCTGATTTCTGAAACTTTTTCCCAGTTTATTAATATTTTATAAAGTTTGGAAAATTTATTAAAAGACAAATTTAATAACTTTATACTTTTCTACGTGGATTATACTGAATTCTTTTAATTAATAATAATTAACGGCTTTTTTCTTTTTTTCAAAACTATGAAGTTTTACAGTTATGAGTTAATAACAGGATAAATTATTATTTAATAAAACATTTTAGTTTTTTGTAGAGAAGNCAGAGAGGATGGAAGAGAGAATACGCCCTGGATAGAGAGAAGTAGAGAAGACAGACTAAAGATGGGAATGCTTACCCAATATAAACATGAGAAAAAGCTAAAACGAAGAATAGAATGTTTGTGTCTCTCTGTTTTTAGCTTTTTGGTCAATCTGTGCCAAATTATTCTTGCTTAACTCAGACTCTGAGGAAAATATAAACTGTAATGAAAGTGGACACCCTACCCCCTCTCCTGATTTCAACGTCCCTTATTAGCTCCTAAGCCCTTTGTCCGATCTGCACCAAATTTTTCATACTTATTCTCTGGAATTCTGAGAAAAATATAGACTACCGTGAAATCTGGGCATCCCATTCTTCCCCGATTTGATTTCCTTGACACTTTGTGATAAATATAATAACTCTAGGCTAAATAACCAAATTTATAATATGGTTTTCATTTTAACGTTTAGCTATCTTATTTTTTGGCCGGGTAATGACGGACATATTTGCCAGTTACTAATAAAACAAATAATACCAAACTCTAATAAAAATATAAATTTTTAAAATACTCAAAACTAATTTCATTATTCCTAAAAACTCGTGGAACATTTTCGTTTACTAAAGTTCGAATGCAGATAAACAATTCCGTGAAAATCCGTATTCGTAAACGAACGAAGGCGTTAGTAGTTCCCACCGGAATTGTCTCGACTGTGAGCTTCCGCAGAAGAGGTCAGACGAACACCTGTCTCTCACTGCCATCCAGTAAAAAGTGACGATTATACGGTAAAAGTCAAGATCGAGACACGTAACCCTACGCCCTTCACCACGGGACGCTTTGCCTGTCTTTTTGTATTCTATAATCTACTTGTGAGAAAAGCCAAAAAATCAGTGGCGGGCCGTCATTGGAAGCGGTGGAAGCGCCGCTTCCCTTGTATTTTCTAAAAAAATAAATACATATTGTGCGATTATTTTCATATTTTAGCATATTTTGGATTAATTAAAATTAATACATAATGCGGTTATAATAAAATATCTTATTACAAATTTCTATACTCTATGTGAAAAAAACGATAAGATTGCTATTGTATATTCGAATATCAGTGGCGGAATGAAAGCGCTGTATTGTCAAAACCGGGTCAGTTTCCAAACAGCCAGATTATACATATAAGTGTTATATGTATACATATAATAAGCTACACACATACATATAATAATGTAATATAATAAACATGTATACATATAATAAGCTACACACATATAACACTTCCAATGATTCTATCCAGGTTGTTAGTCGCCTACCTGCTAGATATTTGGCTGCCCTCGCTCCATTATGTGCTTTTGAGCACCAACCTCACGCCGTTTAGCTGGTGGAAGCTACACACATATAACGCTTCCAATGATTCTATCCGGGTTGTTAGTCGCCTACCTGCTAGATATTTGGCTGCCCTCGCTCCATTATGTGAATCGCGATTAGATTTATAACTTTTCCAACCGACAGAAATTTACTGGTATGTTTTTATGATAGTTCTGTATAGTGGCAAGAATTTTTAAAAATCCATTAAAATATTTGATATTTTTATTCCGCTCTCCCATCTTATATTACTTACAGATTTCAATGTTAAACCAGTGATATTACGATTTCGTATGCCCCATCTATAAAGGAATGCAGGAAAAACGTGTACAGTTCTTGTTCAATGTTAAAAAATGAACTGTTACTTTGACAGCATCATTTACAACTAAATTTAATGAATGAGAGAGATGCACCAGGTACAGAAAAAGCTCTAGAATTTATTTTCCTTAAATTTACGATTTAAGTATCCGTTGTCATAAAAATTTGTCTTTCCACTTTTTCCCAAGACTAGAAATATTCGAGTACAAAGTAACCGGTTTCGACTTATTTCTACTTAAGAAGTAGTTAAATAATTAAGAGATTAGAGAATTGGGGACATAAATAAAATCCTGCTGAAAGAGCCGGAATTTTACTTAAACAAAAGCTTAACCGAACCAATCTCTAGCCGAGTATAGTGGGGACTGATTTCTTCCTAATATTAGATGTAATAAAGACAGAAACTTTTCCAGTTCGACGAGAGTGACCGAAAACTTGTAAATTTTGGAAATTTCCGTGGACACCTGGTCCTAAAACGAATTAGTTAGAAAACAAATGACTATTAAGTTTAACATACAGTATTTATATTTTTACAGCTATGGTGTGAAACGTTAAAATCTACAACAACCCTGTTGCGTCCTTTCAGGTATATTAGTGATGCGACAAAAGAGGTATTTGACATTGACCGGTATCGGCACTCTGGGGATTTGGCGGTCCACGTGTATGCACGCACTGCAACCATCTCAGATTGCATCCATTAGCCACTCGTAAGGAGCTATTTGATAAGTGGATTGTTTTAAGATTTAAAAAGTAAAGAAGATTTTATGTTATTTTTATGTACGTTTTTTTACAAAGCTATATTTAATTATAATTTTCTTTAAAAGTATATTCATACAATTGAAGAATCTTCTGTATCAAGTATGTATATTTACCATACATTTTATTTCACTAAGAAAGTTTTTATTATTTAATTTTTAATTGTAGCCCTTATATCGTGGCTAGTGATTCGGAATGTAATTGTGGTATTAAAAATACATTCAGAGAAGTCTACGGTTTTTACTGGCTTATCGAATAAACGATACGAATGGACCCTAGACCAGGGGTGGCCAACCTTTTGCATACCATGCGCCAATTTTTTGATAGACGAGTTCATATGCGCAGTGGCGTACCGTGAGTGTTAGCAGCCCGGGGCAGAGAAAAATTTCGGCCACCCCTTATTTAGGTATTTCAATTTATAAGACGAAAATTCAGATTTGCCACAGAACAAGCAATGAAAAATGCGGTTGTAGTGTAGCTACCCGTGTAAAATAGTTCTATATGACATCAGTGGTGTACATGAACACGAATGCATCGTGTAACGTACAAGCAAAAAAAACAAAAAGGCCAACAGGTCGATTGCACCGAATTGTGTAAAAAAATACACTTGCCAAGACACACTGTAAAAAATTAATTTCCTATGTAATATTCATAATTGCAATGAAGCCAAATCTGGCAATGTTGCTCGGAACCGACTGAAGCGCCACTTGTAGTCGTCCAATGCGCCAAGTTTGCCGCATGCGCCACGTTTTGGCCACCCCTGCCCTAGACCATCACTGACACGCAATTAACTGATTGCCCCTGGATGTTGGCTTCTTACAGAAACACAGCTTCCCTATCATCAAATGTCACAACATGCCACTGCAAAAAATTAAATAATGAAATAAAAAAATTTTTGATGTAATTATTTGTTTCCAAGTTTTTCCCCCTGGAAAATTTTCTATCGACGCCCATGGTCTGTCTCGACACTCGGTGTGGAGCTGTTACTAGTAGTACCGAGTCCTTGGCCCTTAGTCTCGAGATTTTCGTGTTACAACTCCCAACGTGCTGAAGGTGTCACGTGGTATCATCTCACACTCTGACGTCAAATCGGTAGTCTCGAGTTCTAACTCACGTGAGTTGCTACTCACGTTGATTTGAGCATGTGAAATCGCTACACGAAAGTGAAAATGGCTGACGGATACGCTATTCTGAACGCAACGAAGCGTTAGAAAGAGCCGAAAGAGTTGTTTAAGAAGGCAACGAATTTTTCGACCACGAGTAGATGCCATTTCTTTTCGTGTCAAGTCAACACTAATAAAAAAAATTTTAATTCATAATTGATAAAATTATACAGCAAATTTTTCCAAAAATAAAAAGAAGTATCTAATTCATCGAAAAAGAGTATTAAAATGATAGTAAATTATATGTATAAATTATTAAGAGCATAGACACTATATTAAGATTATTTCTTAATCAGAAGTGTTAAGTTCTGATTAATTAATCTTAATAAACAAAACAATTTAAGAAATAGATCAAGGAAGAAAACTATATGAAAAAAGATTAAATTAATATACTTTTTCCATTACACAACGGATTTTTTAGCTCCAATACACAATTAATTTTTCAATTAATTCTCTCCACAAATAGAATTGTCTTTTTCTTGTAAATTCATCGTCGAATTTTCCACTGTTCATTTTCTTATTATTGACAAGACCATGTCTTGTTTATAAAATCGTACTGCCCGATGTTCTTACCAGCATAGAGGTATGAAGGAGTACATGAAGAGAGTTTATATTTGGCACATCCTTATTATTCATTATTTACTTTACCATAAATAATGAATAAAAGTAGCCGGGCGGCGTTTTACGGCTTCTCCGTAATGCCGAAGTACGCTTGCCGACTATGTCAAAACTTTCTTCTAAACGTCACCCGACGATTCGTATAGCGATGCAATCGCTGCCCTACGTGCCTATACACTTTGCACCAAAGGCGATTTACAACGAATTATGCGAATTTTTTAAACGACGGCAAAACTTTCGACTTAAAATAAAGTTTTATATTTTTCAATTTAGTTTTGTACTTAATTTTTTAAAATCTAATATTTGCTATTTTTTGCAGTTTTTCGAAATTTCCGCACCACGCCGCACACAGTGTTAAGAATGACGGGTAAAAAAGTCACGTCGCCTACACTTGGAATTACGGTGCCGCCTGCCGATTGGCTGTCACAGAATCGCCGGGCGAAAATATACGTTGTCCCACAACTATGTCGCCAAAATACTCGAAAGCGATTCTAACCGGAAGGCGATCGAATCGCGCGTGGAGAGCCAACATTACCGAAAATCGAAGACGGAAATTACTATTTTCGACGGCCGTCAATTTATCGCGCATCAATTGTAAAAAGTCGAAACGTTGGCCAAACAAACGCGGGTATTGGGGATTGTGGGCAGATCCGAGGCGAGAAACGAATTTTAGAAAAAGACACGCTTAAAAAATCCGAAGGTCGTTCGACCTACCGAAATCAAAGTTCAAAAGAATTGCTTGGCCGGGAAAGGACCGAAAACTTCACTTACGTTACGGAGAGCGCAAAGGCCGATGTTTAAACGTCCGGTACGATATACTCTATTTCACTATTAGATTCGTAATTTATCTAAACTTCTTTCCGTATTTGTTTAAATGGATTTGACGGCCGAAAGAAAAAAAAATATGTATTTACGATGGAATTTTATCGTCTTGTTTCCAATGCTCGACTCTGGAAGAATCCGAAGGGGACCGATTCCAAATTTAAAACATTCCAATAACTAACTCCAAGGACCTTTTGCTAACGGGTGCCGGACGATCCGACAAAACCGTATTTGCCATGGCAAATGTTTTCTAGTTAGAACAAATAACTTCATTTTTAAATTAAATAATTAATTATCTGGATAACCAATGGAGATGAACCGGGCTTATCGAACCGTAACGGAAGTAAGAAAATGGTGAGGACATCAAGAAAGGAGACTAATTTTATTTGTGGCATGCATTCCCGTCTCCGCTAGACCCTCTTCGTCCACAATTACGTAAATACAAATACCTACGACCATCGCAGAACACTCAGGTTTAACATTTTTTTACATATTAAATTAATTAAGTTAAAGATAAATTAGAAAGGGATAAAATAAACCTGCAATATTTATCTTAATAGTTAAATGTCACGTGTTAAATTTTAATTATTTTTTTTCCTGTATGGATGGGAAGGGCCGAAGCTCCCCGATTAAATTTTCCGAAAAAGTCGGTCGAGAACGACAATATATTTCGGTTCGGCGGTATACTCGTTACGGTTATCATTTGACAACAATCTAATTTCTCCCAATTAATTATCGTTAAATGCGTCCTCCGGCTTCACTTAAACTTACTTGTTAGAACCGAAAGAACGGTAACGAATTTCTGGAGTAAGAGTTCGATTTTTAAAGAACGGAAAATCGTAGAAATGATCCAATCGGAAAGATTTTAACGTTCTCTACGACTTTCTCGCCAAACTTGCCATTCGATTGGAGAGGAGAAAGGTTTACGGGCAAAGTCTTATCGTCCATTCTCCTACGGACGACGGACAATAACGCGCCCGGTGGTGCTACCTCCAATAATTAAAACTACGACGAATTATTTTACGGAAGAAACGTTCGTTATTTACTTTTGCCGACAATTACCCACCGCGGAAAGTACACTTTAAACTCTTCCGGTGGCGCCGAACCGGAAAAGAACGAACCGAAAATTTTTATTCGGCGCGCGTAGGCCTTCCCGATTTTCCTTTCGGAGGGAGAAAATATCCCGACGGGCGAAAAAACGAAAGTCCACATAATTGGCTCCCACCATAAAAGGCGAAAACGAAATCGGTCGGAGATTAAACATTAACGAAGTATTCCTAATTACGGCAGGAAACCGGGAATTCATTCCGCGGCTGACAGTCATTTGCCACAGAGAAAAGAGGAATACTTACGTGCCACGAAATCGAAAGGGAACTTCCGTCCGGCGGGACGGGAACAATCTGCAACGGAAAAATCCAAGATTAACAGAAAATTTTATTGAGAAAAGTAAAGGCGAAAATTCCGTCCCTCCGAATGGACCGATAACCGAATTTCGATCTTTCTCTGTCCCCCGATGGATTAAATCCACTCTCTTCTTTCGGCCCCGAATCTAACAGGAGCCAGATCCGCCGTGGCCACGCCGGGTTCCGCCCGTCGCCTTTCTTAAACGTATTTCTGTAGGGGAAACCCAAGAAGTGGCGACGTTTCGACGGCTTCTTCGGCGCGGAGTCGCCTTTACCGCCGATACCGCCGCGTCGGTAAAACTTCCAATTAAAACCGGACGCAAATCTTCCGTTTGTCCCACTGGAAGCGACGGACCCGAAGTAAAAAAAAAAAAAAAACAAGCTAAACTATTCGTTACGTCGGCGTTTTAAATCCCACCGGAAAATAATTCCGGTTTTTGGGTCAGGGCGCTTTCGGACTTGCCTTCCCCGAGATCGAGGATCGAAGGAGGAAGAGAAATGTGACGGTAATGGGTGTGTCTCTCTTCTCAAAGGAAAGCCCTCCATGGGTCCGGTTTAAAGAAGTAATAGCCCGGCCGTTCCTTCTCTCACATTAATTAACCGTCGACAACGTCGACGTCTAGAAATTCCGTTAGCGGTACCTCCGCGCCGCGTCCGATTTATGACGCGGAGGCTTCTAGAGACATTCCCGCCGATTAGGAAAGGCGCGGGCTTTGGCCGAAATCTCCGGGAAGGTCGGACGCCCGAGCCGGTCTTTCCGTCGTCCGTTATAAACTATTTCCTCAGCACCGGACAAAATTCGAAGAGATTCATTCTGCCGACTTTTCCCGGGCGTCGGACGTCGCGTCGTCTCCCTTTCTACACAAAGGAAAGGTCGCGCTCCCGCGCGACCTTTCCTTTGTGTAGAAAGAAAAGAAAGAAAAGAATGGTTTCCGACGAAAATAGTCTTTCCGTCCCGGGCGACTTTTACAAACCGGCGGGAAGACTGGACACCATTTTCGTGTTTTTCCTTCTTCAGATCGCCGACGGCCGAGTTCTCGTTCTCGGAGATCCGAAGGGAGGAACCGCGGGGAAAACGAAGGAAGTCGTCGGTCTTCCGCTCTTCCAGCGTCGTTTTAATTACCGGAAGTTCTTGGCTCAGATCACAGCGAACGACGCGGTGCCGCGCCAAGAATGGTTATTATTTTAAATAAGGCCAGCCTCCTCCCACACTGCGGATGGCTTTTAAAGGCTGTTATACATGTTACGAAAATCCTCAAAGGATGTACTTAACAGACGAAAAAAAATCGGATATAACTGGCTGGATCGAACATAGTAATTTACAAAACTTATTAAAATATTTCCCAACGTATAAAGAATTATTTTTATTTAAAGGTGGATAGATAGAAAAAAAATCACGGTTAATCCTCAAAGGTTACGCCGCTGCCGCCGGCGGAAGCGGACCGAGAGGTCGCCGCCTATTGAATTACCGCAGGAAACGGGAGAAAAACCCGAATTTGCCCGGCGACGAGAAGGAAAAAGAAAGGTCGACCGGTGGAAAGAGGTGGCCCTCGACCCACTTTCGTCGGTCGTCTCTTCGCTAATCGCCGTCGCGCCTTGTCGCATTCGGACGGCGGCTGCCTTCTCCGCCCGAGGAAGCCAAAGCAAAATCGCTATTAGTTCGCGGCCGAGGCGGGAGAATCCGTCCGTCTCGGGCGGAAACCGGTCGGACGGAACGGCGCGACCGGTCTACTTATCGTCGGCAGGTGCGAAGGACGGCCGCTTTGGTCCAAGGCGAAAGCGGCCGACCGAAATATGGCAAAAGTGGCGCCAGAATGCCGAGGAAAGAAATTACGACGATTATTTCTCTCTGTAAATTACAAATATAATTCATTATTTCATTACCGTCGAACGGCAAAACCTGTTAAAGGAATAAATGCCTCCGTCTTTCTCTCTTTCCACCGGCACTCCGTCCAAAATCGCTAGCGTCCGCCGTTTACTTTCGGCGATTTTTTCTCTCCAACCCAGAACACGCTTAGGGCCCTCCTTACCTAGACGACCGGATCGAAAACGTCAAAAGCAGAGCGCCTGAACCCAGCGTTAAAATAAACTTTGTCGTGGTGGCGTTTTACCTACGCTTTTTCTCCCCAAATAGCACCGATCGTCGCTGCCCTCCCCGGTCCCTCTCGATGGAATTTCCAAAAACGAGGCCGACGTTTCTCTCTCTCCCGCCCGCTACCAAGATTTCGGAAGGCGCCCGGCGTCGTTTCATCTGTCCCGGGTCCGGGCTGCAAATTTGGCCGCGGTAATTCTCCATCCGCTCTCCGGTAGACGCGCCGACCGACCGCGACGCGCGGCCGACGCCCGACGGAACCCCGGCGCTTTCCCTTTCTCACGCCCTTTCCGCCAAAAAACGTGCAGGGAATCCCGCGAAAAAAGTCCCGGAAAAGAAAATTTATTCTCTTTCTTCCCAATAATCCGCGGCCGAAAAGTCATTTGTTCTTTCCGCGCTCCTTTTGTTTCCGTCAGCAAGATGCGAAAGGCTCTCCGCCCCGGCCTTTAATTCGGACCCGAAAAATTTCTCTTCCGCGCATCCACCCGCCCGCCAGAAACTTTATCGCCCGTCGTGCGCGTAGAAACGGCAGTTGGCGGCGCTTGGGAAAAGGAGGCGGCCGATCCACCTTCCGCCCCCGTCGGAAAGACGGAACCCGTTCTCACCTTTGGTCCGGGACGACTTTCGACTCCCGGCCATACGTTTTCTTTCCGTCGGACGCGCTGGGGTCGTTCCGCTCCGCCGGAGGCTTCCGGTTTCTGTCGCCAGGGTGCGCAGTGAAAAGAAGATGGCGGCCCCCGTCCTTCGCCGGACCGTCGGCAGAGAAATGGTTTGGGCCTGTCGACGAAGCGTTTCCCGTTCCGCGGGTCCGTCCCGATACTGCCTGGAGACGGTCAGGTATTTCCTTTCTTACTTTATGCCTACGCACCTTGTCCGTTGCTCACCTCGGCAGACGTTGCAGGAGACACGACTACGAGAACTTCCTGTGCTGCTTGCTGTTGCCCCGGAAGGCGCGAGAGGCGGCCTTGGCAGTCAGGGCCTTCAACTCCGAACTGGCCCAGGTGAGTTCTTCCTTTCACCGCGTGCTCCGCAGACCGAAACCCACCGGAGTGGTGTTAACCCGGGCGTCTCTGGACGGCCACCGTCCGCTGCTCTAAGCGCCGGCGGAAGCCACGCGCGGTTGCCGCGTTCTGTTCCGTTGTGTCCGTCGAGGTCGGAGGACGAGTGACGAAGCCGTTAAAGTCCTGGGTGTTATGGGATCGGGACGGGCCGATTTAAGCCAAACGTCGACCGAGTAATGACGGCACGGCTTGGCTTTAAATGTACGCCGTATTCGGTGCTTTGAAAGGAAACCTCTCCGAACGTGTCGCGTCCGTCGGCAGACCGCCCGATCCCCGTTTTAAAGAAGGCCGTCTTTAACTCCCGGGTCGGATAGAGTCAAAAAGGAAATAAAAGTATGTCCGTAACCTCATTTCTGGTAAACCGGATTCTAATTAAAGAGGTCTCTATCTTATGGGTATGTTCGTAAAGTCGAACGAGTTAAATGCCTTGAGACTCGGTCGTCGAGTACAAATTTCACTCGGTGTGCATGCTCGATGCTGGTGAAGTTTCAAACAAAAGTAACAAAATTCACCAAGTTGTCGTCGTGAAGTTCTAAATCGACTCGAGTGTTTAAATTATGGATTAAAAAGTGAAATGATACTATATATAACTATCTACCCAAAGCAATCTAAGAAAAATATTTCTGATAAGACTACATTAGCAATGTTCCTTACTTCAATTTTAGAAACTGCCATTTTGTTATAAATGAAGAGGTCGAAATGTCTAACAAAAGTGAGGATAACGATGACATCGTTCTCGTTTAAAGGTGCTCAAAAGAGGCGGGACTCCGTCAAATTAAACGAATCTTTGACGCCCGTTGTTGTGCCAACTATTGTGTTTATTTTACATGGGCCATCCCCATTTATGAGTACTCCCTACACAAGAGTTCTTTATAAGAGCGCTAGTTGATATTTACTAGAACAAACTATTCTAATAAATTAATTATTAACAAGAGTTGTAAAGTACTAGCAAGGTTGCAGCCAAAGTTTTCGTCTTTAAAACATGAATGTTGAACGCCGCTACTAATTTTGTTGGGTACGTCTGCCAGACATTGATGACGTTTCGGACACAAACCAAATTTGCCCCAAGAAAACAGGTAACCCCTCTCTTTGGATGTTCAATGAAACTCAACCCTCCTTAAAACCTTTATCACTTTGCGAACGATAGATACCATAAGTAGAAATGAAACATAGAAGAAATTTTTAAATAAATATAATAAAATGCAGAAACTGTATAAAATTTAACGAAATAAACAGACACCCACTGAAGCTCAACCTCCTCTGGTTCCCTTTATCTGATGTGTCTAATTCCTCCGTCCCTTCGGTGGACTTGATTTATGGATGGCCCCTTTACCAGTGTTGGATGGTTTAGCAAGCATCTCTTCATTACAAACTCTCGTATCTGTGAATATGATTTCATTAAGAAGAAAACAGTTTTGTTCCACTTGCTTTTTATGGAAAAGGGGTACTCCTGAGTCTTATTTCGTATAAATTTGACTAGTTGCTTTTTAATACTGAAAATAGGCAAATTGCATTTTTCTATAACTGGGTGTAATTGAAAGCACGGTTTACGCGTTTTCCCAAAAGCAAAAATTCTGGGTGTTCTTGAAGCTCAAATATTAAATTTCTCCATATTTAATAAACATGCTAACAGAGTCAAAGAAGACATTCTGTGTTCCTGATGTGTTCCTTTAATTTTTGGTTGTAGGAATCTCGTTTGATAAGCACTACAGCTTTGGATTTATCAGCCTTCATAAGTATGTCTTAATGCAACTGAAAACTATTTAGAGTCTTTACAGCAAAGGGTCAAGAAATTCACCTTGACTCTGTTAGCACATCTATTAAATATGGAGAAATCTAATATTCAAGATTCAAGAACACCCAGAATTTTTGCTTTCGGGAAAATGCATAAACCAGGCTTTCAATTACCCCCAGTTATAGAAAAATGCAATTCTCCTACTTTTGTTATTGAAAAGCGACTAGTCAAATTTATACGAAATAAGTCTCAGGAGTACCCCTTTTCCATAAAAAGCTCAATACAACTAGTGTAGAAACTGAGGGGCATTACACTTAAAGACAAGGAATATATGTTCCACTTGCATTTTACTTTTCTTCTGGCAGACTTACCGTTTTGTTTTCTTATCATTAGATAGAGAAATATACGATAATTTGCGCATTTCTTTCTCTCGTTTCCTGTTGTGGTAACTTCATTGACACTTCGCTTTAATTTAATTTGTTTCAAATTGTTGGTCAATAGCTAATGGATGTTTCTTACTGTTTTTGACTTAATTGGGAGACTCTGGGGAAATGTGTTACGAAATTTCCACTGAGGTGCAGAATTTTTGAGACTTTCAGAAGTGGGTGCAAAAATAACAGATAAAACTCGTTCCTATTTACAAAATTTCTAAATTGAAATCATGTAAACGGGGACGAGTTTTATCTGTTACTAAATTGTAAGGTATTCAGAAACCAAGGTGTAATTGTAAATTGGGGATATGATAATACTTTCCTGTATCCATTCGAGAAATTTTGATAAATTTGGAATTATTGAATGGTTTGGTCGGTGCATTCTCTACCGTCTGTTTGTTTTGTCAAATTAACTTTATCTGAGATTTAATGCTCACTTATTCTGCATTAGCACGTGTTTTATCTTTTTAGACTTTTCCCTTTGTTTAGCTATTAAGGTACTGTACATGTTTAACTTATTGTGTTTTCAGATAAAAGATGTCGTCTCCAATCCGACTATCGGAATGATGCGAATTCAGTTTTGGAAAGACACTATGGACAAAATTTATCAGGTAAGTAATTTGATCGAATCTGACGTCTTATTAAATGTTATGTTAAAGTTTCAATGTCCACAATCTGTTCAAATACTAATCAAAAATGTAATCATCTTGTTTCTAAATAAACAAAAATATTTTAAATTAGAAATGATTTTCCATCATAGTATTTTAATTTTTACCTAACATACAAATCGTAAATGAATCGAGTACATAAATTATTATTGTTATTGTAAACTAGATATGTCTGGAGATTTTAAATATAATACCTTCACTAATTTTGATAACTTGTTCTATGCTCTCCCATTCATTTTCAGTCATTTCCTATCAGACTGATAATCTGGGGTCGTTGTTCTAAATTTTTATTTAGCATTAAAGTAAAATTGGGTTTTACTTACAAATTCTTTTAAGTGGAGTGTTACAAAATTAAATAAAACAGAGGGCAAATTTAATTTTTATCAATTAAAATTTATTTTCTAATGTAAATGATTTATAATCAAGTTATTTTTAGATTTAAATTTTTTAGGTCAAAAGATAATTTTTAAAAACTGACTGATGTACCATACATGAAACTTTATTGAGAATTGTTATTTTCAAAATAAGTTCCTTCTACAGCTATACATATAGATTCCAGCATTCTCCCAGTTTTCAAAACATTCCTGCAACTCTTTTTGTGTTAAGCACTTACTGTAATTCCGTTTGAAAGTCAGCATTGTTCTCAAATTGCTGTCTTTTCAGCACTTTTTTCAGCCTTGGCAATAGAAACAGTCACACAGTGCTGAGTCTGGTGAATAAGGAAGGTGGGAAACTATGGCCATTTTAATTTTGGCAAGAAACTGTTGAATAGAGATAGCCATGTGAGAGAAGTGTTGTCATGATGCAACAGCCAGTTCTGAGCTTTCCAAACATCTGGTTTTTTCATATGGCATTTTCACACGTGTGCTTCAAAACATCCATATAAAAGTTTTGATTCACAGTTTGACCTTGTGGAACAAATTCCCAAAGAATAATTCCCTCCCTATTAAACTTGGTCATTAAAATACAACAATGATAAATAAATACAAAATACAGTCTTATAATTAAAATACAAAATATACAAAATACAGTACACAGAGTTAAGAAAAAAATATATAAAAATATAAACTTAAATCCATATATATATAATATACATACATACATATAAGTAATATATCAGGTTGTAAAGTTGAAATTTATGCAATTTGAAAAAACTTTATTGACAGTTAACTCAACAATGATTACAGTTCAGTCTTGTAGGTAATCAAATCAATATCAATAAGTCTTGTCACCTTTGCTGCAAATTTTCAATCCCATTGTAACGCACCGTTTACGAAAACCAAAAGGGGTTACATAATAGTAGGGTTCAAGTACCAGGCCTGGACTTTCCAAAAGAAAAAACCAATAATTTTTACAACCACATATAATAATTCACAATAAATATAAGGTTTATTATCTTGACAAAAAAAAACAATAATGGGTTAATTGTCCCAACAGTAAGTTAAATAATTGAACACTGGAAAAGATGCAACAAAAATCAATAATCAAAGACAATAATACTAATAATATCCAACTCAACAAAACTTTTATCTCCACCTCAAAAGGATTCTACAGCAAAAAGATACGGTTTCCTCTAATTGATCCCAGATGTTTCTACCACAGTTGTCACCTGAAAAATCTAACTCTNACGGCATCTAATTTCCTATATTACTTCATATAAACAAACCTGAATGATTCTTGATTTGCCAATGTCCATAGACAGCATAAAAGCTGCTTTTGAGGAGACACATGTCGTCTTCCAGAGGAAGTAATTTTTCTGTGTCTATAATTGGGATTATTTTTTAGAGGAGAATTTCAAAACATTTTCTTGTAAATCTAAGGTTGTTTAAAATCAGTTGGCTTATAAAAAGGTAGAGTCTCTTCAATAAAAGTTTCTATTTTTTTTTATTTTACCTTACTTTTCTTTTCTCTTTTTTCATTTTTTCTACAGTTATATCCACAATAAAATCATCCTCATCTGATTCGGAATCAAATAGTTATATCTGTAACGTAACATTTTAAAATAGCAGCTTTGACAATACTATTTGCAGGAAACCGCCATATTTCTTGTTAGCATTCGTGTTTACTTTCGAACTGGACATGTAAGCACGAATACACATGCTAATGACGTCACTTCCAGTGTTCAGAAGTAGCACTATTAGCTCAGAAGTAAACGCACCCATAGTTACATCTGCTAAATGATGAGTAAGGTATGCATTCAAACGGGAAGCAGCTGTCATTGATCAGTTGCAGCTAGTGATAGGTAGTGTAAATGAAAGACACTACTAAATGTGACGACAATATCAAACATGTTCCAAAATGGCACTACTGTACAGGGTGTTCGGCAGAAAAATACTTGATGGTTACGTAACTGTTGAGTCTGCTGAATACAGCCAATGGTTTGCTTTGACAACCAATTATAATGTTTTTCTGGGATCTTCAGTTTGACATTCTTATGGGCAGCTTTAATTATGATGGATAGAATATCATTCCAAAGTTCTTCAGGTTGTTTCTTTGCTGTAACAAGCAACTCAAATCTGTTTGTCATCTTGAGAGTATATGAAGGAGGGATCTTGAAAGTGTCAAATTTTCTCTGTTGGATATTCTTATGGGCAACACAGAATCTGATCTTGATTTTGGCTGCAAGTTCATGATCAGAGCCACAGTCATCACCTGGAAAGGTTTTTGCTGCCTTGACCGAGCTCCTCCAGTGGTGGCTGCATAGAATGTAGTCAATCTAGTTACAATAGATATGTTCAAGTGTAGAGTCTTTGTTTAGGCTGCATGTAGAAAGTATTTGTTACTCTGAGCCAAGTTTCTTGACAAAACTGGATTAGGCAATCAATCACCCACTTTGTTTCATTCTCCTAATCCAAATCCTCTTGTAGCATTTGCCTCTGACTTGCTGTCAACTTTGGTGTTGAAGTCACTCATGATATAGGTACATGACATCTTTCTTTTGTGTTTCCTTTCCAGTTTCCTTTACTTTAGCGTAAAAGTCTTCCAGTGTTTCTTCACTGGCTTCTGCTTTAGATGCATAAACTTTGCACAATTGTAATGTTTGTTGGTTGCTGCATAATTGGACGGTTGTTGTTATGCGGTCATTAATTGCCTTAAAACTTTCTACTGTTTGTGAGATCTTGTTCAGAATGAATTCTACTCCAATCCTCCTTATCTCATCATAGTCAGAGAAGAATACAGTAAAATTATCCAAGTAAAAGTATCCGTTGCTCTTCCAGCGCAATTCACTAATTCCAATGATGTCAAAATTCTTTTCATCTCCCACTTCACAATATTCAATATGCCAATATTCATGCCTTCCACATTCTGTGTAGCTAATATGTTTATATATGCAAAAATAACAGATAAAACTCGTTCCTATTTACAAAATTTCTAAATTGAAATCATGTAAACGGGGACGAGTTTTATCTGTTACTAAATTGTAAGATATTCAGAAACCAAGGTGTAATTGTAAATTGGGGATATGATAATACTTTCCTGTATCCATTCGAGAAATTTTGATAAATTTGGAATTATTGAATGGTTTGGTCGGTGCATTCTCTACCGTCTGTTTGTTTTGTCAAATTAACTTTATCTGAGATTTAATGCTCACTTATTCTGCATTAGCACGTGTTTTATCTTTTTAGACTTTTCCCTTTGTTTAGCTATTAAGGTACTGTACATGTTTAACTTATTGTGTTTTCAGATAAAAGATGTCGTCTCCAATCCGACTATCGGAATGATGCGAATTCAGTTTTGGAAAGACACTATGGACAAAATTTATCAGGTAAGTAATTTGATCGAATCTGACGTCTTATTAAATGTTATGTTAAAGTTTCAATGTCCACAATCTGTTCAAATACTAATCAAAAATGTAATCATCTTGTTTCTAAATAAACAAAAATATTTTAAATTAGAAATGATTTTCCATCATAGTATTTTAATTTTTACCTAACATACAAATCGTAAATGAATCGAGTACATAAATTATTATTGTTATTGTAAACTAGATATGTCTGGAGATTTTAAATATAATACCTTCACTAATTTTGATAACTTGTTCTATGCTCTCCCATTCATTTTCAGTCATTTCCTATCAGACTGATAATCTGGGGTCGTTGTTCTAAATTTTTATTTAGCATTAAAGTAAAATTGGGTTTTACTTACAAATTCTTTTAAGTGGAGTGTTACAAAATTAAATAAAACAGAGGGCAAATTTAATTTTTATCAATTAAAATTTATTTTCTAATGTAAATGATTTATAATCAAGTTATTTTTAGATTTAAATTTTTTAGGTCAAAAGATAATTTTTAAAAACTGACTGATGTACCATACATGAAACTTTATTGAGAATTGTTATTTTCAAAATAAGTTCCTTCTACAGCTATACATATAGATTCCAGCATTCTCCCAGTTTTCAAAACATTCCTGCAACTCTTTTTGTGTTAAGCACTTACTGTAATTCCATTTGAAAGTCAGCATTGTTCTCAAATTGCTGTCTTTTCAGCACTTTTTTCAGCCTTGGCAATAGAAACAGTCACACAGTGCTGAGTCTGGTGAATAAGGAAGGTGGGAAACTATGGCCATTTTAATTTTGGCAAGAAACTGTTGAATAGAGATAGCCATGTGAGAGAAGTGTTGTCATGATGCAACAGCCAGTTCTGAGCTTTCCAAACATCTGGTTTTTTCATATGGCATTTTCACACGTGTGCTTCAAAACATCCATATAAAAGTTTTGATTCACAGTTTGACCTTGTGGAACAAATTCCCAAAGAATAATTCCCTCCCTATTAAACTTGGTCATTAAAATACAACAATGATAAATAAATACAAAATACAGTCTTATAATTAAAATACAAAATATACAAAATACAGTACACAGAGTTAAGAAAAAAATATATAAAAATATAAACTTAAATCCATATATATATAATATACATACATACATATAAGTAATATATCAGGTTGTAAAGTTGAAATTTATGCAATTTGAAAAAACTTTATTGACAGTTAACTCAACAATGATTACAGTTCAGTCTTGTAGGTAATCAAATCAATATCAATAAGTCTTGTCACCTTTGCTGCAAATTTTCAATCCCATTGTAACGCACCGTTTACGAAAACCAAAAGGGGTTACATAATAGTAGGGTTCAAGTACCAGGCCTGGACTTTCCAAAAGAAAAAACCAATAATTTTTACAACCACATATAATAATTCACAATAAATATAAGGTTTATTATCTTGACAAAAAAAAACAATAATGGGTTAATTGTCCCAACAGTAAGTTAAATAATTGAACACTGGAAAAGATGCAACAAAAATCAATAATCAAAGACAATAATACTAATAATATCCAACTCAACAAAACTTTTATCTCCACCTCAAAAGGATTCTACAGCAAAAAGATACGGTTTCCTCTAATTGATCCCAGATGTTTCTACCACAGTTGTCACCTGAAAAATCTAACTCTGTTGTGGATGTGCCGCCTTTTATTCTATCTCGAGTGCAGCTCCGCACTGTCTTAATTTACATAAGATGTCGTTCCAGGATCAGGCACCGATGCAAACTAAGTTTGCTTTTTCTTTCATGATGTTCAGGAGTTTGTCCTTAACAAAAAAAGAACCCCAAAAAGAAAATAATTAAATAAAGATAATGCCCCAAAACATAAAATAACGATCGGACATTGACTCCTTTACACCATGAGCTTTTGATGACTTGGATTTTTGTCTGAAAAAAGTTTGATCATCAGATACTGTCATCAGGGCCAGCCGGTGGGTGGTGCAAATAGTGCAACTGCACAAGGCCCTGCAATCCTGCATAATCCAACTCTTGCAAAATTTAAAAATTGATCATTTCATTATTTGCTAAGTTAACTAACTTTCACTAATCTATTTAACAGATGGTATATTTACAATTAAGATATTATTTTGTTATACTAAATACTGAACCTGTTATCGGTGTAATTTGCGTGAAAAAATCTTCTTTCCACAAATGTTTTCGAGCTTTCCAACTAGCTCTTCTTCAGGTAGACAAAAAATTCCAACGAAACACTTCGAAAAATGGAACGTAGATATTTAAATAAAAACCGAATCTAAAAATAGAACGCAGATGTTTAAACAAAAAAAAATATGAAACTTGCATAACGAACGATCATTAAGATGGTCATGCGCAATCGTGCGCTGATGTTGCTATTTATAGATCGTTGTTTATGAGGGCCTGCCACGCTATAGAAAGATTAATCTCATCCTTCCGATTTATACATGTGGTCCGGTGGTTAGCCTTACAGACGGATATAGCTTCCCGCCCTTTTAGTTGTTCCAGGTGGGGCGTAGTGTCGATGATGTCAGCTTTGTCGAACTCCGGTTCTATATTGGGATCAGATGCAAAGGTGGTTAGGGCCGTGGTGTACCGCCCATGCCGAAGGTCTGCTTGATGCTCTTG
>NW_019385172.1:43005-130144 GCF_000671375.1 Centruroides sculpturatus
CATCGAAACCTTCTCCACTAAATACCAGAGTGCAAGAGCATCAAGCAGACCTTCGGCATGGGCGGTACACCACGGCCCTAACCACCTTTGCATCTGATCCCAATATAGAACCGGAGTTCGACAAAGCTGACATCATCGACACTACGCCCCACCTGGAACAACTAAAAGGGCGGGAAGCTATATCCGTCTGTAAGGCTCACCACCGGACCACATGTATAAATCGGAAGGATGAGATTAATCTTTCTATAGCGTGGCAGGCCCTCATAAACAACGATCTATAAATAGCAACATCAGCGCACGATTGCGCATGACCATCTTAATGATCGTTCGTTATGCAAGTTTCATATTTTTTTTTGTTTAAACATCTGCGTTCTATTTTTAGATTCGGTTTTTATTTAAATATCTACGTTCCATTTTTCGAAGTGTTTCGTTGGAATTTTTTGTCTACCTGAAGAAGAGCTAGTTGGAAAGCTCGAAAATGTTTGTGGAAAGAAGATTTTTTCACGCAAATTACACCGGGAACAGGTTCAGTATTTAGTATTTCATCTCCAGTGTCAGAGTGAAGTTTAATTTACTTATTATTTTGTTGTTTGAAACTGCTATGTTTTTTTTTTATTAAAAAGCCCAGTACGACAACCTTGCACCGAGCCCCACTATTTCTCGGGCCGGCCCTGATTGTCATTGAACTGTATATTGGCAAAATGATTCTGCAGGGCATGAAATAGATAGTAGTCAGTTGGTGCCATCCAGAACCTTCCAGGTCAGACTGGCCAGTTTTTCTAAGATCATCATTGTTCTGTTTGGTGGTATGTCATCTTGATGGTATTGGAGTTTGTCAGTTTTTTTATGAAGTTCTTTGATCTTGGAACACTAAAATTTCTCTAGTGGTCAATTATGGATTATCATCTCAGTTACAGAAGATCATCATCATCAATGGTGGAATCACTGCCTGGATGGAGATAATTTATCTCAAAGCGAGAAGGCGACATCCTTGAATTTCTTGAACCAATCGTAGTGGGTCTGCTCATTAACTGTGTCCTTGTCAAATGCCTTGCAGATGAGATCATGAATCTTTGTTGCACTGTGACCAGTATTGAAGTGACAGAGCAATAGCATGTAAATGCATTCTTTCAAAAGTTTCGTATTGTGAAACATTGCCAATGCTTCTATTTCCAATGAAATATATGACAAACTGCACCCTGGTTACTCTACTTATATACTGAAATTGAACATTCTAGAACATTTTTTTCATTCAAACATTGTAGAATATCCATAACACAAGAAGTCAAAGCAGCCATACAAAGGATGAAGAACAGAACAGCAACAGGTCCAGATGACATCCCAGCTGAACACTGGACGTTACTTGGGACAAGGGAACTGAAACTCTTACTAAACTATTTAATCATATTACAACTGAAAATAAAGCTCCCAGTGCCTGAATGATAAGCATCACAGTGCCAATCTGGTAGGCCAAAGGTGATGTCAGTGAATATGCAAATTATCGACCCATCCACCTACTCTGTCACAAAATCTTTGAACGCATCATAGATAATCGCCTTTTCAATATTGTGTCCATTACCTCAAACCAGTTTGGCTTTGTCAGGGGCTGCGGGACCACAGATGCAATCTATGCAGCACAAATGCTTGTTGAAAAGCACTGGAAAAAGAACCTCACCATACATATGGCATTCCTGGACCTTGAGAAGGCCTTTGATAGAGTTCCCCATGACCTTATTTGGTGTGAAATGCAAAACCATGAAGTCCCTGAATTCTATGTGAAGTGGACCCAAATGCTTTACTACAATGTCTTAAGTTCTTTTAGATGTCCTGCAGGAATTTCACCATTATTTACAATTAATGTTGGAGTTCACCAGGGGTCTGCATAGTCGCTGCTGCTGTTTATTTTATGTATGGACAGCAACTGCTGATATACAAGCACTGCACCACGGTCCCTCCTGTATGCAGATGATGTAGCCCTTACCAGTGAGACTCTGGACAACTTGCAACACCAAACACAGGAATGGAATGAACACTTAGAGGCAAACGGCCTGCGGCTGAATCTTGGGAAAACTGAATACCTTGAGTGTGGGCAGCAAAATCCTGGCACTATCAATGTCAGTGGCAAAGAACTCCCAAAAACCACCCAGTTTAAGTACAGTACCTGGGCTCCTTGCTTACGTCTGATGGAGACATACTCCCTGATGCACGAACACAAGTCAACGCGGCCTGGTTGAAATGGCAACAGGTTACTGGAGTCCTCTGTGACAGGAAAATGCCCATTTGACTCAAATTAAAGAATTATAAAACTGTCATCTGACCAGTGGCATTGTATGGAACAGAGTGCTGGCCAGTGACTGTAAGGCATGAGCAAGCTCTTCATGGAATGGAGATGAAAATGTTTTGCTGGTCATTAGGACTCAATCGACTTGACCATGTTGCAAATACAGATGTCCGCAAGATCATGGGAGTGGCACCAATTATTGAGAAAATGCGTGAGAACTGCCTGCGCTGGTATGGCCATGTTGTCAGAAGCAATGAACAATCTGTTGCAAAAATGGCTACCCATCTCAACCCAGCTGGACAGCACCCTCACAGGAGGCCCAGGAAATGTTGGATGGACAGGATAAGCGAAGATATGCAGCTAGTGGGTGTCCCCCAGGGGGACGCCTTGGATTGAAAGAAGTGGAGATTGGCATGCCAAAAAGTGGACCCTGCACCACAGCGGGACTAATGCTAGGACAGAGATTGTAGAATATCAAACTAGTTTTTGAAAAAATAGAGCCACAACTGATCAAATTTTTGCATTAAGACAGGTTCTTGAGAAGAACTCGGAATACAATGTTGATACACACCTGCTGTTATTGATTTTCAAAAGGCATATGACAGCATCCACAGGCAATCAGTGTGGAAGGCCATGAAGGAGTTTGAGATACCAGACAAACTCTTCAGACTTGCAGAAATTTGCATGAATGAGGTGTGGTGTGTACAGTAAAAACCAGGGCCACAAGGTCAGACAGCTTTCAGAGCAAGAGGAGACAGGGTCTGCCCTGTCTCCTCTTCTCTTTAATATCACTCTATAAAAAGTTGTCAGAATGGCCCAGGAGATAGACAATAAAAAGGAATATGACTCAAGAGATAAACTGTAATTACTAGCATATGCGGATGACATTGTCATAATTGGAGCATCTCAAGGAAAGTGACGAGATTAACATCAAAATTAGCAACAGCTGCCAAGAGCATGGGTCTGATCATCAATGAAGAGAAGACTAAATGCATGGTTATTTTTAAAAAGGGAGAATTCCACAAAGAACATTAACCGTAGACAATATGACATTGAGCACTACAGAATCCTTCTAGTACTTAGGGACTGACATAAACAGAAACAATGACATCAAGAAGATAGGGACTTGCTTGCTAAAGGGAAACAAAATTTACTTTGGACTCACAAACATGCTAAAAAGCAGACTCCTTAGTAAAAGGACAAAGCTAACTGTATATGAGTCGCTGATTAGACCCACGATTCTGTATGACCAATGACAAAGCAGGAGGAACTACAATTACCGAGATTTGAAAACAAAATACTAAGGAAAATGTTCAGACCTGTGGAAGACTATGATGATAATGCTATCATGGTCAATGGAGAACCAATATGGAGGAGAACAAACCAGGAACTGCAGACAACCTACGACAAGCCTATGATCACACAGGTGATTAAGGCCAGAAGATTACAGTGGCTTGGCCATGTCGTAAGGCTTCCTATACAACAGTTCACGAAGGTTTCATAATGAGGGGAGAGGGAAGAGGCCATCCCAGTAAAAGGTGGATAGATGGGGTCACTGAAGATTTTTAAGACCTTGAAATCAAAGTTTGGCAGAGGCAGGCTATAGAGATGGAGAAGGATGTGGCTGAGGTTAAGGGGGCCTCCAAAGCCCATAATGCCAGATGAAGAAGAAGAAGAAACTTTTTTCTGGTTATTTCTAGAAAAAATCAGAATGTCTAAATTTCACCTTTGCAACCTGATAATTGTAATTACATTGATATTTGAAAAAATATATATTTTTTAAAGAACTATAAAAGTGTTTATAATTGATGAAAATTAAATTTGATGAAGCCCTTTTGCAAGAATATTTTTACACTTTGACATTTTAATATTTATGTTAATATTGTTGATACTTTCAACAGTATTAATGTATTTTCTAATGTATATATTTAGAAGAATATTAAAGGTTAAAACAAATATGTATTCATACATTTGTATTTATAAAAATATTTCTTCAATGGAAGATATAAATAATTCTGTATACAAATATATCAAATTATCTTATCTTTGAAATTTTAGTTAATGCAATACTTAAATTTTTAGGGTTATCCACCTCAACAACCAATTGCCTTAGAATTATTTAGGGTAAGTATAAAGAAATATTAACTTAAAATAGTTAACTTTATTAAATATTGCCTTCATTTTCTAAGAACCTTCAAAAATATATTATATGCATATAGTTTCTTTTCACTTTAAAAGTTTTATAATGAATAGGAACAATTTTTTTTAAAATATTTTTGATAAGAAAGAATTAAGTTTATTAATGAAATTACATAATCTAAATTTTCTGTGGCTATTACAAAAAAATAAATTACTGTAATTTTTAAAATTAATTATCTACTATGCTATTTGCAATAAAACATGATCTCTCTATTCTGTTTGTCCACTTTTCTACTTGCCAATATCCAGACTGTGAATCTGTTGAATAATATTAGGCCTTTTGTAAGCAATCTAATGTGTTGTCTATTGAAGTACAGATCTTCCTTTACAATAGAGTTAAACTTCTGGTTGTCTGTGCAGAATCACCAGCTTTTATCCTGCTTCCTTGTTAAAATCACTGGAGAGGACCAAGGACATTTGGAGGTTGAATAACATCTTGTGCCAGCCAACCTTTTGTGAACTTTGTCAAAGAAAAAAACTCTGTTCAGCTAGCAAAAACCCAATAATGCTTTTGCTTAATTGGTGGATGGTCTCCTGTTCAAATTCAATGCTTTTACCTCACACTGTCAGCTGCTTGATATCTTAGAATGTCTGAAGCAAACATGTCATGTACTCCAAGAGTGGAATCAGGAAGTCGGCTGGTTGTGAGGTGTTTGATCGACGTCTATGGTTTAGTGAACACAGTACAAATGGTCATGGGCAAAAGCACAAGACATGCAGGAGTTGGCAACAGTGATGCATTTCAACACACTTAGGAGATATTTATCTCGAGATGGCCAAGATTTCTAATGCCTGCATTTGTTACAGAAGAAACACTAGTTACAGGATGTGTATAGATTGTTATACAACAAAGATCTTAGAGAGACCCTTCTAGAACTCCTGGAATATATATAGAATTCTCCTTGAGGATTAGCATTTTGGAATTGATTTGGAGTACATCAGTGCCATGTCTCATTCTTTGAGTTTAAGATTAAAGGAACACCAATGGACTGTTACAAAAAAGGTGTCCACTACTATATTTCTTGCAGGATAAAGAACAAAGTTGTGTTACTTACATATGTATTATTCCACCAAAAAATTGTTTGATTCATGCCAAACTATTTTTGTTTTTGTATAGCAGACTAATCTGACAGAATTGATTATCCAAAGCTGTTGTGTTACTTTTTACCTTAGTGTTTTTGTATTTATAGTTTATCCTTATAAATAATATAAGGATTTTATGTTGTTTTAATTGTTCAATGTTGACACTCTTAACTAGAAATTAACTAGCTAAAGGTAACATGCTGTTCAACCTTGAGGTTTCTTCTACGGCTTACATGCTTAATGTCGGATTAACTTCTCTTAATATGTGAATATATATTTGGGAAACTTTCTTCATTTAACTTCCAATTGTCTTTTCTCTACAATTTGTTTTAGAATAAAAACGAAGAGAAATATCTATCAAACGCAATACAGTAGATCCCCCTATAAGACGAGTTCCTATAATTACGATTCCTATAAGATGGAATCTTACAGAAACCACATTCACAAATAGAGTTTGCGATATACTGTAAACATTGCCAAATTGCAAACATGTACATTTACAGGTATGTACTGTACGTACATGAATTCGTAAATTTAGATTACTTTTTTCTGTACTATATTAAAAACTAAAATTTATTTGTTTGTAAGCTTAAAATAGATTTTTATTAATCATATATTATTAAAAATGCATTTATAAATAAAATACAAAACTGGGAATGGTTATTTGTGGTTTAGCCTAGTGACAAGTAAATTTTACTTACGTCGCCTCTTCTGGAACCAATTACCGACATAAGGAGAGGTATACCTGTATTGTACATGTAGAGTAATGAACAAAATAATATTTGACAAACACTATGTGAAAAATGTAATGATAATTTGCATCATCATTTGGTGTATATTTTATTTAAGATGCATACCTTTTCTCAATAGTTACACTTGGGCTTTGTTCTTTATCCTGCATGGAATATAAGCTGGTGGCTTCCATTCCTGATGTACAGATAGGTTGGCAGAGAAAAGAATTGACATGATTAGTGGTATTCCTTTTTTGAATTTTTGGAGATCTACAAGTCTGCTAGGAGAGATAAAATGTGTTAATTGAAGAAACTCAATGGCATTTCTATTGCCTGGAAATCACTCTTTGAAGTCTTATGACCAAACAGATGATATTCTGTGCAACACTTTATGACTCTCCATCAATTGTATTATTTTTTGTTATTTTGCTCTTTATTTATAACTTGTATTTTAGTTTTACATTGTTTTTTTAAATATTGAAAGTTGCCATTCTTTAAATGCATTTAAATTTTGTAACATGCCATCCTAATCTTAACTTACATTTTTGTTTCATGTTTCATAGTTCATATTTTTGAAAAGATTGTTCTTTTAACATTTATAAATTACTTTATTTGTATCCTAAGGTTGTAACCCAAAGATCATTCAATATGATCAAAAACATTAGCAGTAAAGAACTTTTTGCTGGAATTACAAGGTGTTAAAGTTATCAGGGTTGAACAAAGTTGAAAGGAAAACTTATCCTTGTGTGTGGAAGGTTCTCCCATCAATGCCTCATTGATTTTTGTGTATTTCTTGCCTGTTGACATTTTTGCATAAATAATTGTTTTGACATGCTGCTAAATTGATACAGTATACTACAGGAAAATTTTACTAGTGATAAAATATATTATTTAATGTAACTTGAAACAGAATATCAATACTGAGGTCTCATATTTTTCTTATGTTTTTCTTGTGTTCTTGGCAAAATACTATCCTTCCATCAGTTGGATATATATCTTTTTTGAAAGATTTTATTCATTCTCTTAATTTGGTATAAAAGGATTTTGGTTCTTTTGGCATTTTGAGAGTAACTAGAGTAAGCCATAAGCCTTCCTGTTGCAAGCTGCTAATAAAGTGCTAAGAAACTCATGGGTGTGTTGTAACCAGTTATACTGTTAAACAGCTGATTGCAATTACTAATTAACTTAAAAGTATAGTTTATTATAATACAAATTATTTGTTTAAAAAATGCTTCAATTAAAGTTTTAATTGATTGAATAACTTTTAATATCAGTTTTCATTTTGTTTATAAATTGATCTTTCTTTTATTTCCCCAAAAGCACCAATGGTCCAACATCCATTGTTTCTTTATTATTCCTCACTTCTGTAAAATTATACATTAAATCAAAGTAATAGTAAAAAAATATTTCTAAAATACTTCAAACATACCATAAAAATTTTTCTTTGAAAAAAAAGATGCAGAGAAATAATTTTTTGTGATGGAGAGCATAATTATATTTACACTGTTTCTAAGTTATTCTCAGTCAAATTAATTTTTCTAACCAATCACAGCTTGAAATATGAAATTCAGCTTGAAATATTTACAATTGAAATTTAGCCAGTGAAATGCATATTTTTAATCACCAAGCATGAAGTTAGCAGAAATCCAACAGATTCTGTTAGAAATTGTTTAACTGTTGATAATGAATCAGAAATATGATTTAAAGTTTAAGTTATAAATAAATAAAATTAATTGAAAATTCAAATTTCTCAGTTTATTATCCTTGGCCAATTAAATCTATAAATATAAAAGGTTCAAATAAGTAATAGGATATAATATTGATAAATATATAATGACATAAATACACATAAATATGTTGTTAGAAAAAGGAATATTAATAATTAACTACAAATCAATTATTATAAGTACAAAACAATTTATTTCTTTAGAACCAAAATAAATCTTAACACTAGTCTATTGCCACTAATACAAAAGGGAGGATGATATCTCTGACAACCAAGGTTAACAATAACTTATAAATATCAGGAACATGTAAAAGCACAACTGACACAGTCTTGTGTATGAAAGTTCTTGATGTGGTTGAGGAGTTTGATGAATATGAACCAAAGATTTGTTTCTAAACTAAGCCCCTTGATCCTAAACATTCTAACAATTGATGTTGCTTTATTCTTCCTTTCAAATGGCCATGATGAGCCCAATCCTTTCTTTAGAGTTGTAACACTATTCAGATACCTGACAATAAGTTCACACCAAAAAGTTGATTCCAAAGATTGTTTCCAATTTTTTTCCGATAACTTCCTTTTTATCTCCCTCTCACATCAGAAATGCACCCAACATCTCATTCATAAAATATTCCAGTAATTTCTTTGTCTTGAGCCTGGTACACTCTCTCAGGCTTGTATATCAGAAATTTTGTAATTAGTAGCGTGAATCATTGCTACTTCCTCTTGACAGAGCTTAAGATATTTTTTTTAAATTAGATAGAAGGCAATTTGGAAATATTAAAATATGACTTCAAGTACACAAGAGTGTTACAAAAACAGGAAATGGTTTACAAACAAATGAAATTAATAATTTTGCATCATAATTATACATCTTATTTATATTAAAATGGGTCGTATAAAAATGCTATTTTTTAATTGATTTCCAACTGTTACATGAATATGTCGTTATGAAATGAAAAATCATATATACAAATGTAATGTACAATTACATAAAAATCCAAGGATTAATAATAACAGCTACATATCATTGTATTCCTGACCCATAAAGCCTGTTCTTATTAATTATATTTAATGTTTCACTGAATAGTATTTCAAAAGTATTTTCTTAATCTAATATTTCTTGCATTTGTAAGGTTTCATTTATTAAATTGATTTATATTCAATTTTTATTGTCAAAACATTAATTTTATGATTTTAGTACTGAAATGATAAAAATGTAATTCTAATATAAGTTTATTGTTATGGAACAATTAGATTAAATAATAAATTGTTTTAATTAAAATTTATTTTAATTGTTTTATTTATTATATTGCAGATTGTTTTTAAATCTGTTTTTAGGTAATTCAGTGCCAGAAACTATCTAAGCATTGGTTCTCTCGTCTAATAGAAAGCAGAGTTAGTTTTTTTATTTCAGTTTTATATATATATATATATATATATATTCAATGNTATATATATATATATATATTCAAGCAATTTTAAAAATGATTATTTATTTTCATTTAAAAATTTCAGGAAAGATCGTTGCACAATACACAGTATCAAGTGATGTCTGATGTTGAACAATATGCTGAAGAGTCGGTTTCTTCTATTTTTTATCTTCTACTTCAAGCAAATGGTAAAACATTTAAAAAATATATGGCAACTATTGAAGTTAAAAAATATAATACCTATAAAAATCTATGTTTTCACAATTGTTATATATTTGCATGTGTATGGATGCCAAAATTTTGTTTCTGTAAATATTTGATTCAAGAAACTGTAGACTAGATTACTGTTCTGTAACATAAATAAAAAAAGTTAATATTGGAATAATTTTGGCTATTCTAATCCATAATTCTTGACTTTTACATTAGTTCTCAAATGGAAAAAATACAAAATATTTATTTTAGTAATCTTATACATACATATCTTATGAATTTGGCCAAATATTTATTGAAAACAAGCTTTTCAGTAATGATGCAACGAATATTTGGTTACTATTCGGTATTCAGCCTATGTTTCGCTATTTGGCCGAATACTGAATATGTAATCACTATTCAGCCGAATACCGAATACCTAGAAAAGGAAAAAGAAATAACAAAAACACAGTAAATTAATCATTTTGATAACTTTATTAATGCTGAACATACATTTTAAGTTCGAGAAAGTGCAATTTTTTGCTTATTTATGCAAAAGATCAAAGGAAAAGTAATATAACTAAGTTATTTTTTTAAGAGATCGAAAAAAGGTAACAAATGATCACTACCTACTTATTATGTAGTTTAGTCATCTATATACTCATATATAAAAGAACAAGTCCTGATAGGATAATTAACACAGAGCGAAAACTAGAAACTTAAAAATTTGAGGGTGTGTTCCTTTTGTAAAGTTTAGGTATACTAAGAAAAGATTTTACAAAATTAAACCCTAAAGGGATGAAAAAGGTAAAAAATTTGTATGAAAATTTTTACTGCGTGGGCACATTAGATCGAAAAATGGTCATAAAATGTGAAAAAAATAATAATTAATGATCTGTAAAGCATTTTTATGAAATCATCCCTTATTATAAACTTGAAAATTAAATTAACTTTTTTGTTTCATTGTAGAAAATTATTTATCATAACTGAAGTTCCAGACAACTTGGTAGCCTGAACGGCCCCAGGCTACCAATCTGCTTGTAATGAAAGTCACTTAGCGTGCACGGGAGAAATCCTGTGCACGCTAAGTGACTTTCATTACAAGCATTTAGCTTTCCGAAATCTATGAGAACAATTATTTGGCATTGATGGCTGCGAAATTCACAGCTGTCAATGCCAAATAATTGCCAATAAGCTGCCTTGACTTGTTTGATTATGTTATCAACTCAATTTCATATTTATTTTCACTTTGCAGTCCTTCTCTGTTCTTTTTTCGTTAGTTACACGTGTAGGTCATTTCATTGTTATCCACATTTGATATCATCACTTATCACATACTGCCATGACGCTCATGTCAGTCCACTACAACTGTCAAGAATTAACGCAATTGGCAAAACATAGTGACAGCGGGTCAATAGAGAGCAGGGTGCATGGTCCTTGCTATAATGTGGTTTGCGTGCCAATTTTCATACATGCGTTAATCAAGCTGAACATTCGGTATTCAGCCTGAGGCTGAATATACTATTCATTGCATCATTAATTTTTAGTGGTTATGAAGCCATTATTGGGTCAAATGTTGCGGGTTTTATATAATGTATCATCAATAAATTATTACATCTTGATTTGATGCACTTATTAAGTGTGTATTATTTCATCTTACGATAGAAATATTTTAAAATTTTAACAATATAAATTGACAGATATTTTTGAAAGTTTTCAAAGTTTACATATGAAAATGTTTGTTCTGTTCTCAGTTAGTACAAATTTGATTTCAGTTTATGATTTCCTTTGTTGCTCACTAGCAAATATTAAATTAAACATGAATATACAATCAAATGTAATAATTTCTGGATGTTAAGTCATAAAATTACGTGTTATAGACCTTTACATAATATAAGAAAACAACGCCTTCTATAACATTCCAGCAACAAAATTCAATACTCTAATAACGTTTTCGACCGATTTTATCGGCCTTCTTCAGTTACTGCTATAACGAAAACGAACAAAGTATTCGAAAATTTACGTAGAACAAAATTAAATTAAAAATTAACTGCGGTTGCGCAGATCGACGGAAAAATAAAATAAAATACGTAAATAAATAAATAACAATAATGCCTTCATCATTAACTTGTGTTATTGTAAAACGACCTCCAAGCAGTTGCCAAACCTTCAGCATCTCTATAATTGATGCACCCCGTGGTTAAGTGCGCTTTATGGATTTCTATTTTTTCTAGATGTTTCACTGCTTGTAACGATCTCGTGGCCCTAATTATCGCTGCACTATCCCAGTATACTGTTACATCTTGTTCTTTGGCAAACGCTGCCAGAGCTGTACTATCGATGTTCTTACCCACGGAATATTTATGCTCTTTTAGCCTTTGCTTTAAACTCCGCATAGTTNGCATTATTTATCGACGCAATCCAACAGTTTATAGAATGTTAAGGAATGACAAGATGAAGGATAATCGCAATAGTTTAACAGGTATATATTCTATACCTATAAAGGATCGACGCTTTAATACCAACCTCGTATACGTTGGGGCAACTATGCGGAGTTTAAAGCAAAGGCTAAAAGAGCATAAATATTCCGTGGGTAAGAACATCGATAGTACAGCTCTGGCAGCGTTTGCCAAAGAACAAGATGTAACAGTATACTGGGATAGTGCAGCGATAATTAGGGCCACGAGATCGTTACAAGCAGTGAAACATCTAGAAAAAATAGAAATCCATAAAGCGCACTTAACCACGGGGTGCATCAATTATAGAGATGCTGAAGGTTTGGCAACTGCTTGGAGGTCGTTTTACAATAACACAAGTTAATGATGAAGGCATTATTGTTATTTATTTATTTACGTATTTTATTTTATTTTTCCGTCGATCTGCGCAACCGCAGTTAATTTTTAATTTAATTTTGTTCTACGTAAATTTTCGAATACTTTGTTCGTTTTCGTTATAGCAGTAACTGAAGAAGGCCGATAAAATCGGTCGAAAACGTTATTAGAGTATTGAATTTTGTTGCTGGAATGTTATAGAAGGCGTTGTTTTCTTATATTATGTATTTGAATTAGTTCCAGTAAGAAATTTTTTGATTATTTTGATTAGTTATAGACCTTTTTTAAAGAGTCCCGTAACTGTACCAGAATTAACCACAAAACATAACCATTTATCAATCTCTTGAAGGTAAATTAGGATGACCAAAAATATTAGAATAATAAATATTCACTGCATGGTAAATGGTTGTTTTGTGGGATTTATTATAGCACAGTTTATAATATGTTCCAGAGGATTCAATTATTGTGCAATGATTTACTATAATGTGATTACTGCCAGCCTAATTTATATGAGATTTTATAATTTATAACTGTGATTATATGTAAAATGTTTACACTTAATTTCTTTTTAAAAATATATGAACTGTATATTTTATTTATTTATTTTAATTAGGAGTTAATAGTTTATCTTGTGATCATGCTGCAAGTCATTTGGGAAAATGTCAAGGCATTTTAAACTTGATTCGAAGTATTCCTTATAATGCCTCAAAACGAAGAGTAGATATACCAATTCAGGAATTAATAAAAGTAAGTTAATTGTTGTGAGTTATCATTTATTAGCTATGATCCTGGCAAACACAGGATCACATTGGAAACATTTTTGTGGTACTCTTACATTTGTTTTTGTTTTACTGTTTTTTTTTCTTTAAAATTAATATTTTCTTCAAAGAATAAAGAGTATGCAATTATTATTTTATAAATAAAATCTATATTGTAATTTTATTATTTCATTATTTTTTTATTTAAACATAAATAATTAAATGTAATGGTTTAAAAATTATAATCATAATAAGTTTTAGATAATGTCCAATTTTTAAATTTGAAATTTTTTGTGATTATTTACAGTATTTATTTTTTTTTTCCCATCAAATTTGTTCAAAAATTTTTTTGAAATTTAAACATCTTGCTTTAGCACATTCTATGGATGATATAACTGTTCTTAAGTCTTTCTTGCCACATTGTTGATATTAAATTTGTTATTAATTTAAGCTTTCTGAAAAGACTTTTACCCAATGCTATCATAATGGGAATAGTTAAATATATTTGAAAAGCAATGAAACTGATAGGAAATACTATAACTTTTTTGTGTTCATGAAGAAATTCAAATATTTTCTTAGGTTTGCCATAAAACAAAGATGATGTTTTGATGTTTCCATTTTTAAAACTAGTCTGTCCCTTTCCATATCTGTTAATTTATTAGAACAGCGATCCAATTTTTGTCAGGATTAAAATGGATAACAGTGAGCTTGGTATCTGACACAACTGACTTCTTTGTCTTCCACCAATAACACCACTACTTGCTCAAGTCCAGGAAAGTTAAATTTTAGACAAAAAGTAAGACCTTAATAGAAAAATGTTATTAGCTGGGTAAAATCAAAATAGTATGTTTATTATAACATCTAACTGGAAAAATTTCTTAAATGTACTTTTTTCTGGTTAAAAATTATATGGTAAATCTACAAATCAAAACTCAATTGGACCAATTTGGCCATATTGGTCTAATTGAGTTTTGACTGGACCTGTTATTGATAACTTTCAAAAATGGCTTAATATTATTTTAAGTTAAAAATAAACATGAGTGAAATAACAAAAAGCTTGTTTTCATTAGAAGATATATAATTTTCTTGCTGAAGAAAAATTATTGATATAAAATTCTCAATTAATACAAAGTATTAAAACAGGCCAGGTCAATTATTATATGTATATAAAAAATATTACAATATTTTGAAGCACTAAATCATTTTGAAGAAATGCTTTGCCTTCTGTCCTTCTTATACTTTCAGGAACAAATAGTTTCTACAGGCTGAGTCAACCTTTTTGTTGAGGCTTCTTGTCTGCTTCTGTATGTAAAAACTTTTTAAAATACAGTTCCTAGGTGGTGGCCCACTTACAATAAAAGGTCAACTTTGCATATAGAGATTGTTTGTTCCTGAAGGTATGAGGACAGAAGGCAAAGTGTTCTTACTTTTTATCTACCTCACATTAGTAGGCACTTTAATTTAATTGTAATATTTTTTATATACATAAAATTTCCATATTGATTAGAATTTAATTACATTTGAAAGAATTTTATTAGCTTTAAACTCATGGGAAATTTTTGTTGAATACAAAATTTACAAATCGAGTTTTGAGATTGTATCCATTAGAAACACAAAAAATATATAGGTGTAAGATATATTGGATTGATTGATTATTCCACAGATATAAATATATCTGTAGAATAATCAGTCCAATTACACCTTCATGCAAAGTGAAATTTACAGGAAAATTTATGTTACATATATATATTTATTTATATATTTCTGATTAGAATACATGTACCAACTTCTCTCATTACACTAGTAAATATCTATGTGAAACTAAACTAATTAATTTAAATACCTTTTACAAATAAACACAATGAATACTTTTTATCTGTCTATTCAATTCATTCAAATTCAATGTGGAAATTCTTCTCTTTAAAGCTTCTCTGTATAAATTTAAAATTTCAAATCATTTTTAAGAAATGCAAAATTGTTGGTGACATTGGGCACACACCAATACACTTTCCTTTTATCTTTATAGAAATAGTTTATTAACTTAAACTATATTAACTACACTTGGATGTCTCTACTGTACAGGGTGGCTATAATTAGTTTTCCTTTTCAGAGCACTATTTAAACCAATAAGTGGATTGACACCAAAATTTGTATACAGACTATGCAAAGAATGAAGAAAAGGATTTTTCAAACAAAATTTAGTTCAAAAACTTCTGCTGGTGTGCTTTATAGGGAAAATACAGGAAACAAGACGATGAAAATGCACTGTTCTGCAAGGGACAGGTCTTCTGCAGAGGTTGTTTATTGACGTAAGGAATGTCACTCGATGTGTGCCTCATTGTTCAGGTATAAAATATGAAGATGACAAACGGTGTGTTTGTCACCCAAACGACCGCCTGCAACTGCTCTTTGGTGATGCTTCACACCTGCAGTGTAATATAATCATTTAAGTCTGCCAAAATTGCAACATTTCCATGATAAACTATTTTTTTTAAATCGTCATATAATTAGAAATCATACAGATTCAGATCTCTCATCATTTTCGTCAACTTTGTGATGTTTAAAATATAAGATTAAAATATTACTTTAACATTAGTCTTCATTATTTACTGTGCTTTGTTTTGTGTATTCTCCTCTAAAGCACCCTTAGTGGAAGTTGTTAAACTAATTTTTTTTTGCAAAATCCTTATTCTGCATCATTCTCATAGTCCATATACAAATTTTGATGTCACTGCTTATTGGTTACAGTTATAGAGTGCTCTGAATAAGGAAACTTTAATTATGGCCAACTCTATAAGAGAAATGAACATTTGCTTTTTAAAATAAACTGTAATAATAATTTATGATACATCCCACAGTTGAAGGTAGCTAATTTAAAATTTAAGTTACAAAATGCTCTTACATTTTTAAAAATTTACTTAATTAATAAAAATATCATTAGAGAATTTCAAATATTTTTGTTTGTTAAATTTTTTACAAATGTTGAGAAATTTAATAAATATTTCAGAAACACTCTTTAGATTGATGTACTTATACATTTTGTCTTCAAGAATAGAGCAAACAGAACAGACATTGTATTTATTCTGTTCATTAAATTGTATTCCAAAACTGATGAAGATCCATCAATTGGACTGAAAATGTTTGTTATTAAAAATACCTGCCGGATTAATTTTAAGGTGTGGGTTATTTATCTTTAAATATGGAAAATTGTTTACCTTTGAATAATAAAAAATTTAAGACATTAAGTAAATGCTTCATAATTATGTGCTTATTAATGTATATTATGTGTATCGTTGCATACATTAGTTGTTAACTATTGTTGTTGTTACACATGTTCAAAGCTTAAGGACGAACACAATTGCTAGCAGCTGTAGCTAGAAAAAGTCACTGACCCAGTTGGCGACAAGCCTGCTACAACATCGTGAGTGCTATGTCTAACTGCTAATGTTATGTCTAACTGCTTTATAAGTATGTATCTTTTTCACCAAAGACTTACTTTTTCCTTAGAGAAATTAATTAAAATTGTTAAAATTGAAATAGATATAACATTTCATAAAAGATTCTTTGGGATAATCCCATATCTAGTGAGTTTATCACATCTCGTTCAAACTATCCATATTGAATAGAGACCAAGACCTCTAATCAACTCTTTTGTTACTTTTATTTAGCAATGCATTTTGGATTAAAAACAAAAAAGTTATTGATTCCTCCTCAGGATACAAATTGAAAAAGATACAGTGGAACCCCGGTTAACGAACTTAATCCGTTCCATGACTCCGTTCGTTAACTGAATTGTTCGTTAACCGAAGCAATTTTTCCCATAGAAATTAATGCAAATGCAATTAATCCGTTCTAGTCTCCGAAATTTTTGTGATTTTATTTGTAATATACAGTAGATTTTCTTTGATGAAAATGTAGGAAAACGTAGTATCTATCATTACAGCAACAAACATGTAAACTTTGTTTAATAAAATAGCACTGTACATACCTTCGTTTGTTGTAGTTGGTGGCAGAAAAGTGGAGATATACGAACCTTAATGCTTAGAAGGGGAATCCCCTCCAAAAAAATAACGGGTAGCACTTCATCGGAAGATTCTTCGAGTCGAAGTCTCTTTCGGTAAAAAAAACCCACCAGTGGCTAAGTGGTCTTCGTACCTTGAACACGGGGAGTTCGTTCGTGGGTTCGCACCGCGCTCAGACGGGCTGGCCACGTGGAGTTTTCCGTGATTTCTCCACGTCTGTAACACCTAAATAGGGGCCAGTTTCCCTTAAAAATACCTCCCAGAAGGCATTCCCTCTAGTCAGATCACCCAAGTGTTGCGTTGCCATAACTTAACAAAGAAACAAACTCTTTCCGTAAGGAATTGATCTAAAGTTGATTGTCTTACTCTTTTAATCAAAATTTTTTTCAAATGCGATAACGCATTGTAGTTTATATTGCGTTGTCGTTTTCTATTGCCACTATGAATTTTTTCTTTCTTGGATGCCATATTGATTAAATATATAAATCACAAAATTGAAAAAAGAAGTATAGCACAAACACTCGGAAAAGCAATGCTTAACTTGCGCATGCCTAACATCAACTAAAATTTGACACAAAATACCGTTACGTTCGTTATCCGAGTTTTGTTCGTTATCCGAGACAAAATTTTTGCAAAATGAAAGTTCGTTAACCAATTTGGTCGTTAACCAGGACGTTCATTAACCGGGGTTCCACTGTATATTGTACATTAATATCTTTCACAAATAAGCCACATTTTTACAAAGATATAAAAACAAACCTTAACGATATGCGAATTGGCCAATTCTGTATCTTGCTATCCCACTTTGTGTTTACAACACTTTTTATAATTCGTAATGATGCACTATATGTTATCAATCTCCATTCCATTATTTAAATTAATACTATTTTATCAATGAATTACCATCCCGTGTCTTTTAAATATTCTTAAATATAGATCCTTTGATCTTTTTCTGTATATAAAATTGTTACATTGTTTCTTTCAATAATACGATTATTTTTTTACAATGCAGAACCCTTTTATGCTTCAATTAGTAAAATCCTGCATGTCGTCGGGTATTACCTGGCATTAGACCTCGAGTAATACGGTTTTGCCATATTTGTCCACATTTGTCTACGGTTCTCTCCATTCGTGTACAAATGTTGTCCGTTCGTACGTTTTGGACATGTATGTATCTTACAAAATTTTTGTTTTTGGGATTGATCGAAAGTTGGTACTTTCCTGTCTGTTTGTAGCAAGAGTGGCACCCATTTGTTTCACAACATTGCTTTATATAATAAAATAAATAGTATATATTTAAATTAAGTAATTTTAATTTGTTTAGTATGACATATCTCAAGAAGACATCATCCGAGGAAGACAGAATAAAAATATTACTGATATGATATATGAAATAGCTTCCGTTGCAAATCAGCATCTTCAAATGGTTAGTAAACATTAAATTTAATTTAATTTTTATTAGATATTATAATATCAAACAGTACACAAAAGCTATACAATATTTTATAAGACAATTATGAGGGTAGTCCCAGAAGTACTCGACCTAACAAAGAAGACACAAAAAATTTGGTAAAACATATCTTTGTTTTACAACATAGTCTCCTTTTAGCTCAATACACTTTTTCCAGCAATGTACTGTACAATAGCTTCGATCCCCTGTTTATAGTGAGAACTATCAAGCTTCTCAAAATAGCCATCAACCACAGACTCCACCTCTTCATTGTTGGCAAATCTTTTATCACCAAGCCATTTTTTTAAGTTTGGAAAGAGAAAATAATCTGAGGTGGCTAAATCTGGTGAATAGGATGCGTGAGGAAGCAATTTGAACCTTAACTCATTGATTTTGGCCATCACAATAAAGGATGTGTGAACTGGTGCGTTGTCTTGGTGAAACAACACTTTCTTTTTCGCCAAATGTGGCTGTTTTTTCTTGATTTCATCACTCAAGCACTGCAATAAGTTCACATAATACTTGCCGTTGATTGTTTTTCCTGGGCGCATCCCAAAAAACTGACGCCATGACCTTGCCAGCAGATGGAACTGTTTTCGCCTTCTTTGGAGCTGATTCTCCCCTTTCAGTCCATTGTTTCGACTGTTCTTTCGTCTCAGGTGTGAAGTGATGGACCCATGTCTCATCCATGGTTATGAATCGACGCAAAAACTCGGCTTTGTTNCCTTCTTTGGAGCTGATTCTCCCCTTTCAGTCCATTGTTTCCACTGTTCTTTCGTCTCAGGTGTGAAGTGATGGACCCGATTCATAACCATGGATGAAACATGGATGTTTCATCCATGGTTATGAATCGACGCAAAAACTCGGCTTTGTTGCTGTGAAACATTGCCAAAGACTCAATTGAAACGTCCTCACGACGCTGTTTTTGTCCCATTGTGAGCAAATGCGGCACCCATCTTGCGCACAGCTTTCTCATGTCCAAATTTTCAGTTGAAATGCCTACCATGTCTGCTAGTTCTCACACTTTGAGTCGACTGTCATCCAATACCATTTTGTGGATTTTTTCCACCACTTCTGGCATGGTCACCTCACTTGGTCGACCACTACGATGTTCGTCTTGGCAGCTCGTACGGCCTCGTTTAAACTCTGACACCCAATATTTTATTTTTGTAAACGAGGGAGCAGACTCCCCCAGAGTAGAATCTAGCTCAGCTTTAATATTGGTTGGACTGAAACCTTTCAAATGAAAGTATTGTATCACATAACGATGACAAATTTTTTCCATGTTTACAAATTCACTGAGATTATTCATTATTTATGGGCTGCCAAAAAATACTATACAATGTAACGTCTTCAAACTTCAAACTTAAGCTTTATAAGGTTAATACTTTCGAACACAGTCGTTTTTTTTCAAACAAGTACTGCCATCTATGTCAGGTCGGGTACTTCTGGGATGACCCTCGTAGATATCAATAGTAAAAGTAAAAAGGAATTTTTTTTTCTTAAAGCTTTTCCTACAAAAACAAGCAAAATAATGTATAGAACTATTAATTTTTTTTAAAACCTTGAGATAACAGTAATGCATTATAATTAATGAAATATTTTTTCATATGATGTTAAGGTAACTTTGTTCAATAAGCAAATTTCCTAGATCTTTTCTATAAAAATTAAGGAAAGTTTAAAAATGTACATCAGTGACAATATCAAATAGTTTCATAAAATTATTTATCAGTAGCATAGAGCAACAATGCCCAAACCATGGCTCACGAGCCGCATATGGCTCTTCAAGAGCTTAATTGTGGCTCAACTAATAAATAAAACATATTTATTATTTTTTAAAAATTTCTGTATTTTATAAATACGCCAGAGACACAGTCAACTCATGTTTTTAAAAATGTAATAAATATGTAAAAACAGCGTGCTTTAATTAATGGAACAGCTTATCTTAATTGTCAAAATAACTACATTAAGATTCTGAAGTTTTTTTTAATTTTTATACCAAGAACTTTATGTGCAGCTCCCAATATTTTTAGGTAGGTAACTAGGACTCTTACAGCAAAAAGTCTGGGCACTCCTGGTATAGAGAACACTTGGAATTGTATAATGAACTAGCTTACCCGTCGCGCATTGCTGCAATCTCAGAAGAAACGAAATTCAAGCAAACTCATTATAATAAAATAAAATTTACATTTTAAGTGCGGATTTACAAAGACTTTACAATATATAAACTATTAGTCGGTTTAGACGGTTCTTATTCTTCTTAACTTTCACGTGCCAACCGGAGTTCACACGTATAACTCCGTCAAATGCCGTTTTGTAATGGATATAAGACTTTTATGTTCTATTGAAATGTTTAAACCGAGGNGAGCTGGCCACATACACTTGTACATGTGAGCAGCACTGATTCTTTAAATTTAGCCCACATGCTCGCAGAGATTGTTAAAGTGCGATATTCCCCATTTTTATATATTTTTTTTAATCCTTTATAATTTTGATTATTTAATTGCTCCTTCCACTCTTCCTTGGCATGTGAAATTTCTGATAGTTGGATAATAAATCATTTTATTGTAATTTGTCTTTTTAAATTATTTTGAGTTGATATTAAAATTTGGAAAAGGGAGATCCCTAGATCGGTAAAATAGGCGAATTTCCTCCTACAACTTCGGTTGTTGTTCGGGATACAGTTAAGGTTTTAACAAAGTTCGAGTGAATATATAATTAGCAAAAAACAAGTTGAAATAAAGTGATTAAACAAAAATAATTACAAATATCGTAAATAACAAATGCATATATAGAGATATTTTTGGAGGGGGAAATGGTCTTCACAATTTGAAATCGATCGAACACACAGTAAAATGCTCGTATACACGTGCGCCATCTATTGTAGGATAAATGTACTGTGCCAGAAACCTTCGCGGGAATATATTAAACAACTTCCCAAAGTTTCATGGCAATTGGATAAATGGTGTGGTAATGCATGAAGGACAGACACACAGACATACATTCATTTTTATACAGTATATATAGATAAACAATTGCAAATGTTTTCTGTGTTGTTACTATTATCTTCAAAAAGTAAAATACAGAGCTAGCACTAGCATGAGTTTTAGACTTGCACAAAATTATTTTTATTTATTATAGAAGAATGCAATTTTAGAAAAGTTTAACAACAAAACTTTTTAACTCAGATGTCACACAATTAGTGGATCTTAAAGTCTGTTTTTATCAAGACCTTTAAGTTTATTTAATATCAATACTTTTGAAGATTTTTTTCATCTCATAAAAATCTACAAGTAAATTAAAGACAGAAACAAATAGTTCAAAAATAAGTTAAAATTAGATTTAATCAGATTATATATTTCGTTTTCTGTTTTTATTAACAGGGCTTAAAGTGACTCAGTTTTTTAGCTTTTTTTCATAGCTTCTCTCTTTTTTAGCTTTTTCTGAGGCAAATATGCTTTTTTAGCTTTTTTCACTTCCCATGTGGAATTTATTTATTTATTTTTGTAAATGCATTCAGGAGCAAAATAGTGTGACCAGCACACCACCATACTGCAATCCTCCAACATTCAAGCTGCAAGAAACATATAAATAAATGCAATGATGCCTTCGGTCCCAAGCAGTTAAGACTGACGACTGCCCCTCAGATGTCTCAATGTAAAAGTATTAGTGCCGAAAGTGTTGCTAATGTGAGCAATGTTGTAGACTCAGGTGCTAGTTCAGAACACCAATCATTGCAACAACCAGTGCTTCAACTTTGTAGTACAAAAGATGGTGCTTACATTGCAGAGCTTATATGGACTATGAAAATGGCAGCCGGCAATTATTCATTTGCATCATGTCATGATACAAAGGAGACAATCAATGCCAAGTGTACAAACAATCTTCCAAAAGAATTCTCATTGTCACATCAAAAAATGAGATACTTAATCACTGAAGCTTTGGCCCCATATTTCTTTGATCAAATGATAGATGATGCACAATGGTCATATTATAGCATTTCTTATGGTGAGACATGCAATGTAGAATACAGAAAATAACTGCAAATACTGATTAGATACTGGTTAGAGGAACAACAGGAAGTTGTCTGCATGCATCTCCAGACCATTTATCAGGCATGCAGATGCCGAAACAATTAAATCAAAAATAATACTGGCAATTGAAGATTCATATCTACCTTTTGAGAAATTACTGATGATTGGATGCAATGGACCAAACGTAAACAAAAAGGTATTGTGTCTCATAAATGAGGAAATTCTGACAACTCGCAAAAAAGGCCTCGTCAACATAGGGACTTGCAGCATTTGTACAATCCATAATGCCTTTTTGAAAGGCCTGAAAGAGTTGGGCAGAGATGGTGGTGATCTCATCATTGCAACACAGCTTCTTTGTTGGGTGGCCCTCTAGGTGGGACGAATACACAGAAATTCAAGAGAAACTTAATTTGCCATACAACAAATTAATGAAGTATTCATCTACTAGATGACTGACATTTGGTCCTGCAGCAAAACAACTGATCAAACAATGGGAAGGACTTATATTTTACTTCCTAAAGCACCTTCCTCAAGAATTCCAGCTTAATGAATAGTGTTTCATATAAGATAATCTCAAAGTCATTGAGGTGTTCTACCATCAAAGCTGAACTCTATTTGGGAATATCTAGTGCTGAAGTATGCACAAAGTTTACTGGGCATTTTCAGTGCAATGATCCTTTAATCATAAACTTTATAATGAATTTTATAGAAAAAAATATATTTTCCTTTGACTATACATACAGAGATGAGTCTTAATTCATTTTTTGTCCTTTTACACACTGTATAAGGCAATAACAATTCACCGGCAAAGTCGACCTTTCTTTGTAGGCTACCATTTGCCAAAAAATGTAAAATAGTTACAAAAGTCTTCTAGCGGTAGCACAGCAAAATTTAAAATAATAATTACATTAAATAAAATTGTCAGGACATATATGACATTTAAAAAATATATATATTTTTTCTATAAATGTCATATATGTCCTGGCAATTTTATTTAATTTATAATGAATTGTTTACTCTGGTGTGAAGAAAATTCAGTGTGAAGAAGAGGAGAAAACAAGAGAAGTGCAGAAACTGCAGTATGACTTAAACAAAAGAAAATCATCTTTAATTACAAATTTCTTTTAACAAGAAATCAAAAAATATACCTTGAAATAAATGCCATTTGAAATTTGACATGTTATATGGAGACACATTCTGATAGTTATGTTACTCTTCCATTTCCTTTGCTGTAAAGATAAAAACTCCGTTAGGGACACATGAAAACTTAATGCAGTCTTATTGGTCACTTTTCTGGAGTATAAACTCAGCCTAACTATTTTCATATTTAAATTTTTCAGTCCAATTAAAAATCAATCTAATATATGCAATGTTATTGATACAAAATGTGTGTGTGTTTGTGTATTTTTTTTAATAATGCCTCTTTTAGTTCACTTTAATACTATTAGCTTTTTCTCAGTGTGAACTCTCTTTTTTCACTTTTTCTCACTGCCATGACTGCTTTAAGCCCTGTATTAATAAATGATGCCATAGCAAGTCTTCCTGCATGTTCACAAAAAAAAGAAAAGAAAATATTATCAATAAATACAATCATTACATTTTTACAAAAACACAGAAGTTACAATTTACAATTATAATATTACTTAATAATAATTCAATTATATTAATGAATTTTATTTAAGTAAAAAATCTTGAATGTTTCTTTTTTTCATATAAAAATATATTCCTCTTTGCAAAATTTTATGTTACCACTTATTATAGGAATAATCTGTAATAAGATAGAAGTAAAGCTACCTTCCAATGGATCATGCCATTGTGCATACCATTAAAATTTTCGTAAACCTGGGGAGAAAGCAAATTTTGGGCTCCGAAGAAATTCACATCATCTAGCATAGTTACAACAATATTTAATTTTTTAATCCGTTGTCTGGTTTCTCTTTAGAGTAAAAAACAAACAGTTTTCATTGTTTTTAGTAAGAAGATGGACCTACTATGTTTCTTGTGAACAAAATAAATAAAGTTGTCTTCCCGAATAAAATTTGTCCTGTTAAAATTAGTATAGCTAAGGTTCCGATTAAACGAGTATACTTTAAAAGAACTTTTAAAGATTTAAAAATCTTTATAGGCCTAAATAACTTTGTGGAACCCTTAGTGGTTGCTCTAAAGTTCTACAGAACAGCACTTGTAGAAAATCATACATTTGATCAAAAACATTTCTTTCTTTCGTTAAAGACGTTTGCTACCTGATAGAAGCAGTCGTTTGATTTATTCAATGTTAGTATGTAACAGGAACAACAGTGCGCTCTTAAAAATTTGAATTAACAAAAGATTTTCTTATACAATACACCCATAAATGCATAAAACCAATTATTAAATAATCGTTAATAATATGCCTAAAATAATAAGTTTACGTTTTGGCAGACTGATAACTAATTATAAGTTAAAGTAAAGACTGATTATAAAGAAATGCATTTTATAACTGTTTTTCTATTTCAGACCAGATCTTTGAAAAATAAAATCCCAAAAAATACAACATGTGTGTTTCTGCCTGCAGTAAGTAGAAATTTCTATTATTGATTATTAGTTATTTGGTGTAGACGGGACTATTTTTCTTTCAAACAGATCGTCTGCGACGATTACCTTAAAAGACTGCAAAAAGAAGATTTCAATGTCTTTAGCCCAAAATTAACCGTAAGAAACAATAACTTGCCGTTAGTATTATGGTGGAAAAAATTTCTGGGTAAATATTGAATTTCTGCTGAAATAAAAGTTTGTTCACAGATTACTTGTAAATACTTTAGATAATTTAATAAATTTGACATTAGAGTAACTTTTGGACGTTTTCTTTGATTATATTAGTAAGAAAAATAATATGTGAATTGAGTTGATATATTTTTAAACCCGGCCAAAAAAAAATCAAAAGAGAGAGATGGTAGCGTTCGTTCCTATTAAAAAACAAAATTTAAAGATCTTTAAGTACAGTAATACCCCGACTTACGCGAACCCGGAGTTACGCGATTTTCAAATCTCGTCGATTCGTCTTTTGTTTGAGCGCCACGCAACCCTTGATTACTCACTTCCCCCACACTATTGTTCAGCTTACATGTTCGGATGTGTTGCGCGGAATCCACACATAGCTACAATTTATTTTGTGTTATTTATTTCTGTGTTTGTTATATCTACGGAGACTCGAAAGACTCTACTATGTCATCCAAACGAAGTAGAACTAATTCCTCCGCATCAAACAAGAAAAACTTTTATCTTTGGAATGTAAAGTTAACATTGGGTATGTTCGTAAAGTCGAACGAGTTAAACGAGAATGACGTCATCGTTATTCCTATTTCGTTAGACTTTTCGAACGATTCGTTACTAACGCGTTTAACTCGTTTGACTACGAACGTACCCATTATTAAAGACTTCGATACAAAAATGAAAATTTGTGAATTGGCAAAGAAGTTTGATCTACCGGAATTGTCGGTCAGAACAATTATAAAAGGCAAAGAAAAAATTCTCGAAGCTGTGAAAATTGCTCAATCTTTAAATTCAAGCATCATTCGTAAACGTCACAGTATTATCGCTGAGATGGAAACAATGTTAAAATTATGGCGTAATAATCAAGTAAATGTGAAAAATTGTAAAATAATATAGGCCTAATTTGTTATACATATGTATTATCTAAGATTTTATTAAACATTTTTTTCTAAATTATTGTTTTCTTTAGTCTCCGGGCCCCAATTAAAAATTATTTGCATGTATTTATATGCGAAATTATACCCCGACTTACGCGGTTACCGCTCGGTCCCACCTATCGCGTAAGTTCGGGGTATTACTGTAATTTAATAACAAAAAGCAACGTCAAACTATTTTTCAAAGGTAAAAAGTACAATCTTTTGTTGATTAATATGGCAGCGCGGTGGTCGGCCCGTTCCGCGCGCACGCCCTTTTTTTCCGATCATCCTCTCTGGCTAGATAATAATTTAGGATTTTTCTCGGGTTTCTGTCGGTCTCTCCTTTTCTACCCGTAGCAATTACAGGATTTGTTGCGGTTGTGTTTTATTTTGCCGTTTGGTTCCCGATCTTCGAACCCCCGTTGGACGGAAGATTCTTGTTTTTGCACTTGCTGGTCGACCCGATCACACTTCCGTAGAGCAGGTGGGTATGGCTATTGTTTGGCAAACTTTATTTGTCGGACCGCCTTACACGCTGGTATAATCTTTGTTTTGAAGTATGTATATTTACACAAAATACTTGTTTTGTTTATTTTTACGACATTGTGAGCATTTCAAAAATTAAACTATGTGCCCTGGATGGTTTTTAAGATTTTTATTGAGCCCTTAGTAACGAAAAGGTTGCCGACCCCTCCCCCGGTGTATAATGTAAACTACTTATAAGAGGATTGTGATTTAAAAAATAGTAAGCTTTTACATTAAGATTGTTCATTTAGAGCAGTGTTTCTCAACCTCTAATGAATCGTCGCCCCTTCAATAAAACCGTTACGTAGTATCGCTCCCTTCACTTCAAAATTCCAATGCCGAGGGCCAAGGCTAACACAATTTGTACTGCATTGAATAGACTAGCGACTAGTATGATGTTATTTGTTTAATTATTGTACGATATAACGAATAAAATATCCAATTATTCTTAATGTGTTTTACTATATCGCCCAGAAAATTGTTTTTAGCCCCCAAAATATAGTTACTAATCGCCCCCTCAACATGGAAAAATGCCCACATGAGGGCGATATCGCCCCGTTGAGAAACACTGATTTAGAGAAAAGGTGGACTCTGCGATTTCAACAAAAAGGTTTAACGTGCCGGGTGAGCGGTTATTTATACACGGTAACTCTCACGCAGACGACTTCTAATCAATCCGGAAAAGCTGTCTTCGATTGTCTGGGTGTAGATAAGGAGGAATCTGGCATTTGCCAGATTCCTCCTTACCTACACCCAAGACAATCCGTCGTCTCTTTGCCAACGTCGAGTTGTAGGAGTTCGAATGTTTTCATTTCTCCTTTTCAATAGGATAGAGTTACTCTATTCTTCAAAACATCGGTAAACTATTAGTCGGTTTAGACGGTTCTTATTCTTCTTAACTTTCACGTGCCAACCGGAGTTCACACGTATAACTCCGTCAAATGCCGTTTTGTAATGGATATAAGTCTTTTATGTTCTATTGAAATGTTTAAACCGAGGCCTCATCCGTCACGGTCTGTTGTTTGTTTGTTAGTATTTTTTGGTAATTAACGTCCTACGCCGAGAGGATTAAGTACGTTTCCCTTTTTACGTGAAATTATTATAATAAGATAATTATTTCGAAGCGTGCGGTGACTTTCCTCTCTTTTCTCCGCTCTTATTGGATATTCGATTTGTTTCGTCCTTTCAAAAATTAATTTTAAACCGTTTTTTACTTTATAAACTATGGAAAAGACAGAGACGTTCTTTTTAATTTTCCAATTTTTAAGTAGCATATTTTAATCCGATTTGATTTGGCTAAACTTATTTATGAAAATTCCAAAGCATTTTCCGAGTATAAAATAAGAAAAACGCGCAGATGCTAAATAGAAAAAACTGGTGGTGGCTTCCTCTGGTGCTTTGTTTCGAAATCCCACGTTGGGGTGACGCGTTTTCTTCCGTCTTTTGCGGTAATTGCCATTTGACAAAGTTCCCGGTACGTAAGAAATTATCTTTACGCAACAGCGCCGCATCCCCTTTGTTTATTTCGACCGGATATTTCACAAAATTTATAAAATCGGCAACATTTGGCGGAAATAACCCGAGCGGTTTCATAGCTAAACGTTTCCCGTGGTTCTAGTACCGGTCGAGTGCTGAATACGGAATACGACTGGAGAAAAAAATTCCATACGACGTACGGTATCGTAGAGGAACGTCGCAAATCTTCCGTATTCCGGCCTCTATTGTTACGTTATTGGACATCGACAAACGACGTAACAAGTACAGTTGGAAGAAACAATTACTCAATTCGTATAAACCGATGGATAGATTCCGAAAGTTCTAGCCTCTTGTCCTCTACGATAAAATACTCTTGTGGAGGCGCGTCTTCCAACTTGGCAAAAAGAAAACGCCGTTAGGTCCGGTGTCCAAAGAGGACCACCTTTAAGGACGTGCTTCGGTACTTTTACCAGTATTTGCGCCATTTTCTACACGAGGGGGTCTAATGTTTCGCGCTTTAATATTTTCCTTCCCTCTTCCCGTTATCTAACCGGACGGACTGTTTAAAGCCCGAGAGGGATTTTCGTTTCGTACGCCCCACGACGCTAGAAGGGCCTCCGATCCGACGGATTCCGGTTTAAAACACTCTTCGATCGCTCGGTATCTGTTTTATTTTTTTTTTTTAATCCGGAGACACCAAACAACGGAGCGAAAAGAAAGACACCTCCGTAATTTATTAGGTTTTTACAGCAGTTTGGCTGGCAAAGCACTTGCGTTATCTCGAACACAGTTTGGACGGTTTCGACACAAATTTCCAAATACTCGCACGAAAACGTAAAATTAGCGTAGAAAATTTCGGGTAAAACGAAATCCGCTTTAGTCCCGGCGGAATATGGGCTTTGAGGGTAAGCTTCCGTTCCGGGCTGCGGATGCGCCGCTGGAAGGAGCGGAAGTGGGTTCAGTTCTTTAATTGTTTGGATATGTAAAGGACGGCCGCTCGAATTCCCGCCCAAGTTTCCTCGGCCGTGGGCACAATCTGGTCCCGGGGTAGTAGAAATCCGAAGAGCCCCGTGTCCCTCAACTCCACGGCGAAACTGTACTTGACTCCCGCCTCTTGGTATACCCAGTCGGACGAAGTTCCGCTCACCAGATCTGAAAAAGCAACAAAACGTCAAACGAATCCGTCCTCCTCCTTTCGCTCTTCGTCCCTCATACTTACACAGGGTGCTGGCCGAAGGTCCGTATCTGTAATGCATTCCGTGCGTCTCTTCCACCGCTTCCACCGCTTCCCTCAGGACTTCCATCTGCCGAAGAGAAATGGCGTGTTAGGCCGTGGTCGGCGGGAGACACCATCTGTGTTCCGTAACTCACGTGTTCCGAGAAGTCGTCGGAGGGCAGAGTGCTGTAACCGTAGGGACACATCCACAGCTGGGAGAAGGAGTGCAGGGTGAAGTAGGCCTTCAATCTGTGTCTGATCTTCCACACCGCATCACGAATGGCGATAGTCTCGGCTTCGGAGAAGGCGCCGTCTCCCTTGAAGATGGGCGAGCAGGGAGTGCCGCTGGTGCTGGCGCCTGCGTTATCCAAAGAGTGAGAAAAGGGCGGGAGGCCGGGAGGCGGGCGTTTTCGTTCTTACCTCCGAATCCGACGTTGAAGTTGCGGTTAGGATCCACGCCTCTACAGACGATGAGTCCGGGAAGGATTCTGGAAATGGCTCGGTTCTTTCTCCACAGTCGATTCTGTAAGGAAAGTCGAAAGTGGGTTCGGGCGGCGGTCGGGGGCGGGAGAGAGAGCGGGACTCACCCACTGCCAGGTGTACTCGTATCCGTCCGGGTTGACCAGGGGAACCAAGTACCAGTCGAAGGTGTCGACCAGTTGGGTGACGACTGGGTCGTGGCCATAGTCGGACAGGAGTCGCTCCACCAGGTAGAGTCCGGTGGCCGGAGAAACCCATTCCCTGCTGTGGATTCCGGCGTCGATCCAGATGGCGGGCTTGTCCGGTCCCGGGGATCGAATCTGCAAGCCACGCCGGAGTCAGAAGACGCTTTCCCTCTCGGACCCGAGCTTCCCCGCCACTCACCTTTACCAGACGGATGCTTTTTCCCTCGAAGGTGGTTCCGATGTTTCTCACCGACGTCAAATTTCCGAATCGGCTCTCCAATTCGTCCAAGTAACCGTTTATCTGCGTCGGTTATTTTCCGTTTAGTCCGACCCTCTCTCTGCCGCCGGTCGCTAAACCCCATTTCCACGAAAATAAAACCCGTCTCCGACGATCGAAAAGAGCCTTTTACGTTAAAGTTGTTTTTTTTTCTCTTTCCTTCTTCAGCCGCTCGGCGTCGTCGGATCGGCAGCCGAGGGGTGGGAACGGGGAACCCGCGGGCTTGTTAAAGCGCGATAGAAATCGGGCATAAACGGCTCTTTCCGACCGTCCTTAATGAGGACGGGGCTGTCCCCATCCAAGGGGTCCGGACGTGCGTTAGTTTAGCGTAAACGGCGATTCCCCAGCCTTATTCCGGTTAAACGGACTTAGAAAAAAGCCAGAAGCTCGGCTGTGGCGGGGGGAGAGAGTCGGCTTCCGGCAGACCGCGGGGTGGGATTTTTTGGCCCAGGCCGTCGTCGGCTCCCGTCACGGACGCGGATGGCAGGTAGAGCGGCCGAGGAGCCGAAAGCGGACCCTTACCTCTTCCGGCGGGTGATAGACGTCGAACTCGAAGTCGGAAGCGGAATCTCGCCCCGAGGCGGAATCCCCGCGTCGGTTCTCCTCTCGCTCCCGGTCGATCCACCTACGGGAAGAAAAGACCGGTTTAGAGGGGAATTTCCTCCGCCCCCCTCCTCGCTCACCTTTGCAGGTCCTCGGTCAGCACGTGGTAGCGGATGCGCCGGGATTCCAGGTATCTCTCCACCGCATCGGCCAGCTGCGGAGACAGTCGCAGGGTGACGTTCTCGTCCACGGCCCCGGGCTCGATCCAGAAGTCCACCTGCCGACGGCGTCAATGTTTAGCGGGTGCGAAGAATACTCCCCCTTCCACTACTCACCAGGAAGTTCTGCGTCAGCGCCTTGAGCGCGTCCAGCTCCCGCAAGTCCCCGGGCACCGCCGTCAGAAGCCTGTGCCTGCCGACGACCAGAAAACTCGATTAGAAAGCGTCTGGGACGGGGCGCGTCCGACTCGCTCCCTCCCTTACCCGGTGAAGTTCTGTCGACTCCAGACCGGTGGCGGGCGGCGCAAGGCGCACCAGGCCACCAGCAGCCCGACGAGCGGCGGAATCCTCATCCTGCCGCGACTGGAAAAAAGTCCTCCGTCTTCGTTCCGCGGCAGACGGGTCGACGGCCGTCCCTCCCCTCGACCTCCGGCGCGTTCGTTAACCCGGTCCGGGTGACGTCCCGAAGCCGTCGTCGACCGCCCTCCTCTCTCCTTCCGGGTGGCGCTTCCGCCCGAATCCTAGTCTACCTTCTGCCGCCTTTTTCCCCTCCGCAACCGGAAACATTCTATTCGGGGTTCGGACGACTATTCGTATTCGGGGGAGCGGATCCGACGGCCTGACCACCTCAGGTGGGAAAGAGTCAAAAGGTTTTTCGTCGTTTCCGGACTGGAAGTCCGAGTGGGAGGACGAGAGAACCCGTTTTTTCCTCGGCCCTCCGGAAAATCCGCTTATTTTCGCCGGTGGCGCAGGAAAGTTAGGGGCGTTGGTGGTCCTCCCTGCCTGGGGATCGTGGCTTTAGTCTTGCCGAATTGCGCGGCGTGGTCGACAGAAGAATGTGCAAAAGGATGGAGGAGATTGAGGGACCGTCTTTAATGAAAATTTGCAGATTTCGGACTTTTCCGTTTGTCTGGCCAACGGAGTAAAAACGTAAGGTTACGTTGGTATTTGTGATTATTCCCAACCGTTGTTAGAAAGATAGCGGACCCGCTCGCCGTCTCGGAAAACTCTCGGATACGCCGATATCGGGTACTAATCTCGTTCTCTGTACGCTTCATACAAAAATAATGGAGACACGAGATAATTGCGAAATGGACGATAGTCCGGTTTTAGCCTCTCTCGTCGTGCATATACTTTTCGAAGAAAGAAAACGTAGAAATACGCGAAAATGTTGGTTTAGGCGACGGGTGCGATGGTGCGACGTCCGTATCGGTGGGAGCGCGCTCGACCCTTCCGCGCGAATTATCAGTAGAAGATGCGTACCGTCGCGTAGAAATTTTATCGCCGAGTCTATCGAGTAGTGGGAAAGTAATTAATTTAATTGGCCCGCGGATTGCCGAGAGAAATACGAAATTAACACATGCAATTCTCGTAAAAGACGGATTAAAGACCATGTTAAGATTTTTGACGTCGGATGGTACTGAAAATATCGGGAGTCGCGCCAGTGACTACCCTCCGAGTAAAAAAGTCACCGACCGACTACATATACTGGAATCGGAGTTGTCGATTTCTCCGCCCCCAAACAGCCGAAGTAATTCCGAATATCTGGTTCGAAGGGAAACTGTTTCCTTACGTAGTGGGCAAAATTTCAAGACATGCGGTTGCCATCGAAAAGTGCAAAACTCGCCAAAAAGGGCCGCATTTTCTTCTTTTTCTTCATCCGGCACTGCAGACGCTGATAGAGAAAAACTACCGGGTCTAGAAAGCCAAAATTTTAAACTTAACCCTTTCTGATTATCAATGAAGTACCGGCCAAACTTCCGGGTCGATAGGTCAAAGTTCACGGGAGTTTCCTATAGAGCTAATCTAGTTTCACGGCTTAATTTTAAGCTTGTGAAGATAAAATTGCATGGAAACGAATGAATTTTATTCGACATGTCACTCGGAATTAGAAAACCCCAAATTTCTGCCAATTAAAACTTTTTATAATGATTTTTCTAAACGGCGTATCCAATGCTTCCGTCGGCAGCGAATTTTTCGGCGACTCGTTCAGTCGAGCGACCGAATTGTACGTCATCGTCTTATGTCTTGACGTAATTAAGTGCAAGACATCTGAGATGTAAAAAAATTTCGCCAAATAAAAATTTATGACAATTTAGACGACGGTCAAAATAAATATTTTCAGCAACCCGAAGTCCTATATATATTTATTTAATTTAAATATAAACAGCCAAACCATCGCCTTAAATACTCGGACTATAAATTCGCTAATTTTAATAATTAATACTAAGTAATTTGTTACTAGAGGCAGAGTCGATAGATATACTGGTCCTTAAGCTGCTAATAGCTCTAAGGCTGCGACTATGCAGACGCGAGCGAGCGAGCGAATTTTCCGAGCGAGCGAGAATATGTGGCGAGAAGAGGCAAGACGCGATAAATATCAAAACCTGTCAGATATGTGCGAGAACCAGAAATTCGCTCCCGCTAGCGTTATTTCTCGCTTTTCGTTTGTGCATGGTTTTCCTTTGCGAAAACTAAATCGCTCGCAACCTCTCGCTCGCTCTAAATTCGCGTCTGCATAGTCGCACCCTAATGCTATGATACTAGCGTAATAAAATAATAATTTTGCCGCTTCAATCGCTTCTCGGCGTAATTTTGGCTGGAACATAAGGAGAGTCAACTGTAAACGTTCGAAATTCTTTTAATAGGCTACATGAAATTTTTTCGTTTTTAACTCAGATATTGCTTTTGTCTTTTTTAAAGAACTGCTCATAAATACTATTTTAATCTGGTTTTGAACATTATTTATCCGTAAATATCGTTAATATTTATGAATAAATAATGTTATATTTCTATTAACTGTCACTTTCACGATTTTAGACTTTAAATTGATTAGACTGTTTGTTTTTTGCTTACAATTTGTGTTCATTTTTAAATATTTTGGGGGGTTTTCATTAAGGGTAAGAAAAGGGTAGTAAAAAAATTTATAGTTAAGCCTTTGTATACATTATTATTAATAAAGGATGCCTTCGAGATTCCTGAGAACTCTGAATCGGGAAGAAAAGGAGTCGATGAAAATTATATACATTAAACTATGGAAATGTATAGAAATGTTAAATCATGTGTTAAGATAGGATAGATTTAAAGTGTTACAAAAAAAGAGATTTAGGATTTAGAATGGCTTTGGAGTTTATCGAGGTTAATCGTATCTTTTTTATTTATTTATTAATATTAGGTAAATTATTGTAGTTTGCAGTGAGAAAGGAGCTATGATATATGTTGTTCACAATTTATGTTGTGTTTATTAATGAGATAGGGGGAGATCAAAATCGAGCCAAAAAAAGTTAGGAACAGATTAGAGAGGGGATTAAAAGTCAGTAGATGTAGTTCTTGGATTTCAAATACAGGCTGTTAGAGGAAAAAGAAGAAATTCCAACTATTTAGACAACAAATTCAGCATATTTACAGGCACATGATAACTTAGAGATGATTAAAGGATGATGAGTTAGGGGTTGACAAATAAAACAGGTAAATGTAGGATGGCAAGAGTTCAGACAGTATTATTAGATGTTGACAGTGATAGTGATTAGTGATGACATGGAGGCTAAAAGAAATTTTAAACCTATATAAACTAAGAACAGATGTATTAGGGCCTAATACATCTGTCCTTAGTAATTAGGCCATCAATAAATCTTCATTCGTATTCTATTTTTGATAGTGCAGAATATTATATAAATTACCAAAATATGTAGAGTCAATGTGATTGTCATAAGAAATGTAATTTATTGTGTCAAAAATACAAAACTATTTCATTTCCAATACTTTTTTTCACTGTACAGAATCAAGTAAAATTATATAGCACACTTTATGTAGTGTTAACGTTAATACGTTATTTAAAAAATAATTTGTTTTTATCTGGCTTAAATTTCTATGGCTATGAAATGTATCAGAGGATAAGCTATGGTTTTCCTAATTATATTGTCATACATATGTAATAAAATAAAACAGTAAAATGCAAATTTATTTACTTATTTTACCATTACTTATTTATTAAACAGATACGAGTATATTATACTCAGAACATTATGTACAAAACTTTCATTCACAATACGTAGCAATATAACAGTTTTAAACAGATCTTTATTTAAAACCGATCATATATTAAATCAAAAATATAATTATTTTCGATTTATCCACATCCTCATCTGTAATTTCAAATTAACATCATATTAAATTTTTTATAAACCAAATATACTTTTTGTGTCTTTATACATGATATAAAATTTAAAAATGTACAGTAATTACAAATAAGATTTTTCCGACAGAACAGTAGAAAAAAGTTACAAAAATGTTTGAAAACGATAAAACTACCTACTAACCAAATAGATAAACCAACTTCTCGCCCTAGTGCGACTCTAACACCAGCTATCGGCAACTTGACACATTAACTCTACTTGAGAGCATAGTACAAGGACCAGTATATCTATCGACTCTACCTTTACTAGCAAATTAATTATTAAAATTAGCTGATTTGTAGCCCGAGTATTTGAGGCAATCGTTTGTCTATGTATCGACGGTCAAAATGTTTTTAACAGTGTTTCTTTGGTAAAGATAAGCTTGAAACTCGGAAGCGGTACCCACAAGATTTCTACCTATACAGTATTATTGTTTTCTACATTTTTTCCTCTAAGCGCCAGGCATATCTTTATCAAAGGAAAACTAAAAATGTTTTGATCGTCTTCTAAATTGGCGAAATATTTTTTAATATTATTTACTGAAATCTTATGAAGTAACATTTTATTCCATTAGCATTTCGTTATTCCAATAACATTTTATGAAGTAACATTCTGGCAGCTTGTACAACGCGTAGTTCGTGCAGCTTGCGTAGTTGCCTTTGTCGATTACATTTCGAAACATTACAGATTTCCAAAATTATTCTTTTTATCACGGTTTTTATAATTGTGATGGCTTGTGTTTCCTAAACACCCATTCCCTTCGTAAATACTAATTAACTTTTAAATTATTATTTATATTTCCTATCGGCCCACTCCTTTCTCTTATTCGTTGTTTACTATCAAAGTAAAAATGCCTGATACCGGTCTCGAGTATACGAACATTTTTGAACTACGAGAAGTCTCCCAGACAGGAATGCAGCGCGTCCGCTTGAGGATTTTGTAGTTTTGGTGTCTAGGACACCCTCCGATAGTATTCTTGGTGCAATTTCCAGTTGTAACTTGATTATAGACTCGTTCCCGAGACAAACTGTCTCGGGAACGAGTCTATAATCAAGTTAGTCAGGATCGAGGTGTAATTCAAAATTTCAAAGTCGAGTAAGCGCAAATGGTTACAAAGCACGTCATCAAACATACGTCGTGAGGCGTCTCTCGAAATGCCGCAAAAGCACTCGATGTTCTCTGAGCCATTTCGCAGATTTCGAATGCTTGGAAGTAAATTCTGTCTTGAACAAAGCCGGATTTCCTTCCGACAACGAGAACGCTTAAAATTTCGTGGCAGCTATTGTGATACGAAGACAACACAAGTCTCGTAAATGCAGCAGGGTTTACCATCGTTGAAAACTATTACGTCGACGTAAATATCGATATTTTAACTGGGATCTAATGAAGGATCGTGGTCAAGAAATTTTTGAACATGCGGAGGGGACAAAGCCCCCTAATATCGTTATAAATATATATCTTTAACTATAGTCTGTCTATGGAAAGAATCAACTTGGGTATTAAGCAATAAGCATCAGCCATTGATTGCTTAGTTCTGGCAAGTTACTTTTGGTTTCTTCCTCATTTGTTAAACACGTCACCATCATTATGAACAGGGTTATGAAACTTTAACGTTTTGGTACTAGAATACTTGGAAGTTCGTTATAGTAGTTGTTAAATGCATGATTCTTTACAGTTAATATATGTTATAAAAAATTAACACAATTAATTAATGGAAAAGTCGTTCTGCCATCTAGCGAGAGAAAATAAAATAAAATTCACACATTGCCTGACATATTAAGCGAAAAGTGATGACGTCATTAGAGAATGGGCCGAGGCCAACGAGAAAGACAGGCCAGGGCGAGTTTTAGCCAACTTAGTGTTGTGTAGTGTCTCTTGTGTTTTTCGCTACACGTACTGTAGGTTCGAATTTCGAAAAGTTCATTTCAGTTAAAAGTAAAAAAACTAACTATAAGTTTTTCCAACAGTTTTGTTTTAGAAAACCCGTTGTTTTACTTCTTATATGACATTATAACATTATATAATATCTCAATGAGTGAGTATTCTTTTCAAATTTAACATTAGTAATGTTCGTATTTAGGCCTAAATGTGTTGTGTTTTTATCTTTTTTAATCCTAATATCAACCAATAACAGTCATTTTACTATCTCTTTCGAATATTTAATTTTACTACATTAAAATATTTAACTTTTACCTTACTTTTAATAAGTTTTAAACAAAATATTTAAAAATGACTAAATATTTTAATGTGTATGTATGTACAGTACCATACATTCAAAAGTAAATATTATTGCATATACTGTATATTGCTTTATAGAATATATAAAATTTTTCAAGATGTAATGTTAGTAGCTGTAAAACAAATTATACACGTGAAAAGGAAACTTTTTCTACATTTTATAGGTTTTAAAGTTACTGTATTTCTTTAACAGCAGATAACGATACTGTTAATAGTAAAGCTTTGTAAAATTTTATTAACTGAAAATAAGTCATCGCTTCCACATCCTTTAGAGTTTGAGACACTTATTTTTTATTTTTGGTTCTGTTCGTATCATTGTGTGTTGGCCTAACTAATAGGATAACTAAAAGATCTGAAAATAAATCCATTAAATTTCCTGACATGGATGAAGATAATAATTAAAGAAGCACAATTTAAACATCTGGAAATAATGTATGAACTGGAAAAACAATCTTTAATTGTAAATAAATGCCCAAATTTCACTAAAGTATTATGTCCATCTAATCTTTAAAAACAAAATGTTAAATTAACATTGCGAATATTTAATGAAAAAATATTTCTGCTTTGAGATGTATCGCCATCGATAATCCCAGTATGTTTCCGGAATATGAAGATACGTGCACTTTTTTGCATATATTTATAACTTGGTGGAAAATTGTAAATGTTTGCCACGCTTTTCAAGACTAAAGATTTAATGATAAATTTAGAGAACCAATTAAAAAAAAAACAAATACTTTACAAATTTATTTTCTTAGTCAGATGATTTTATGGCTAAAAAAGTGGAAATTAACATATCCTGTATCAGACACATTAACATTTCAGGTATTAATTATAACAAATGAGGCCTTTGTAAAACTGATTGCTTATAGTCTAAATCAGGGATGGCCAACAGTTTTATGGGCCGAATTGGAAAGAAAACTTTTTCACGGGCCGAACCAGAGGCTGCCCTAGGAAGATTTTGAGGTGTCACCCCGTAGAGACTAAATTGTACATAGAGATTACAGATACATTTTTCACCTTATCATGCTTTATCAACGTTCTACGCTGTACTTAAGAGATTTGGAATGGAGGGTTAACTCTAAACGCACAGTGAAATATTTTGATATTTTTTTGATTGCTTCATCTCATGCATTTAAATTTTAAATCGACCGATTTTAGATTGCCGCGCGTACCCCTTCACGCAATTTCGCGTACTCCCAGGGGTACGCGTACCACTAATTGGGAACCATCGGTATACATCCAACCATAGTCATCATCGTTCTCCTACTTTCACTTGAACATCCTGAATGTTCAGGTGATAGTAGGAGAACGATGAATCGATTTTCTTAATTTGCAGAACCAGGTCACCGGTATAATAAATCCTAGTAATTAATAAGTCCCAGTTGACAATTTAAGTACAAAAACTATACGATAAGGACACAAAGGCATAAAATTTGATAAATAATTAATACATTTCGGGACACATTTTTAAGTACAAAACATTGGTTATTAAGTGTGAATAAGATTAATACAGTAATATTCAACTTAATCGATACTTATCTCTATCGTCATTTAATCTTTTTGACGAATGTCTTTGCAAAATTACTTTGCAAATTCGACTAAAAAATATAAACTGTATAGGTTGTAGAGTTATGTTAAATAATCTTGTTAAAATGATAAGTGATTTCCAATCTCAGAAAACATCCTCAAGCTGNTTACAGATACATTTTTCACCTTATCATGCTTTATCAACGTTCTACGCTGTACTTAAGAGATTTGGAATGGAGGGTTAACTCTAAACGCACAGTGATTTGTTGACCTTTTATTTACTTGTCAGAGTTTTTCATCGAGCTATTCGGACTTGAGTAGCTAATATTGAAAGATTAATCGCGAGCCGTATGTTGGCCATGCCTGGTCTGTTGGCCGTATATTGGTCATGCCTGGTTGTAATTATCAAACATCTTCTAGGGCTTCTCATTTACCGCTCTTTTGCTGTCCCGGGATTCCGGGATAAAAGTGAACTGTTTCCCGGGAAATCCGGGACAGAATTAATTATTTTTAAGATATACAAAATATCATGAAATCAAATGATATAATTATTTTTCGATTTTTAAAGAAATTTAATACATTCCCCGAGACAGTTTGTCTCGGGAACGAGTCTATAATCAAGTTAGTCAGGATCGAGGTGTAATTCAAAATTTCAAAGTCGAGTAAGCGCAAATGGTTACAAAGCACGTCATCAAACATACGTCGTGAGGCGTCTCTCGAAATGCCGCAAAAGCACTCGATGTTCTCTGAGCCATTTCGCAGATTTCGAATGCTTGGAAGTAAATTCTGTCTTGAACAAAGCCGGATTTCCTTCCGACAACGAGAACGCTTAAAATTTCGTGGCAGCTATTGTGATACGAAGACAACACAAGTCTCGTAAATGCAGCAGGGTTTACCATCGTTGAAAACTATTACGTCGACGTAAATATCGATATTTTAACTGGGATCTAATGAAGGATCGTGGTCAAGAAATTTTTGAACATGCGGAGGGGACAAAGCCCCCTAATATCGTTATAAATATATATCTTTAACTATAGTCTGTCTATGGAAAGAATCAACTTGGGTATTAAGCAATAAGCATCAGCCATTGATTGCTTAGTTCTGGCAAGTTACTTTTGGTTTCTTCCTCATTTGTTAAACACGTCACCATCATTATGAACAGGGTTATGAAACTTTAACGTTTTGGTACTAGAATACTTGGAAGTTCGTTATAGTAGTTGTTAAATGCATGATTCTTTACAGTTAATATATGTTATAAAAAATTAACACAATTAATTAATGGAAAAGTCGTTCTGCCATCTAGCGAGAGAAAATAAAATAAAATTCACACATTGCCTGACATATTAAGCGAAAAGTGATGACGTCATTAGAGAATGGGCCGAGGCCAACGAGAAAGACAGGCCAGGGCGAGTTTTAGCCAACTTAGTGTTGTGTAGTGTCTCTTGTGTTTTTCGCTACACGTACTGTAGGTTCGAATTTCGAAAAGTTCATTTCAGTTAAAAGTAAAAAAACTAACTATAAGTTTTTCTAACAGTTTTGTTTTAGAAAACCCGTTGTTTTACTTCTTATATGACATTATAACATTATATAATATCTCAATGAGTGAGTATTCTTTTCAAATTTAACATTAGTAATGTTCGTATTTAGGCCTAAATGTATTGTGTTTTTATCTTTTTTAATCCTAATATCAACCAATAACAGTCATTTTACTATCTCTTTCGAATATTTAATTTTACTACATTAAAATATTTAACTTTTACCTTACTTTTAATAAGTTTTAAACAAAATATTTAAAAATGACTAAATATTTTAATGTGTATGTATGTACAGTACCATACATTCAAAAGTAAATATTATTGCATATACTGTATATTGCTTTATAGAATATATAAAATTTTTCAAGATGTAATGTTAGTAGCTGTAAAACAAATTATACACGTGAAAAGGAAACTTTTTCTACATTTTATAGGTTTTAAAGTTACTGTATTTCTTTAACAGCAGATAACGATACTGTTAATAGTAAAGCTTTGTAAAATTTTATTAACTGAAAATAAGTCATCGCTTCCACATCCTTTAGAGTTTGAGACACTTATTTTTTATTTTTGGTTCTGTTCGTATCATTGTGTGTTGGCCTAACTAATAGGATAACTAAAAGATCTGAAAATAAATCCATTAAATTTCCTGACATGGATGAAGATAATAATTAAAGAAGCACAATTTAAACATCTGGAAATAATGTATGAACTGGAAAAACAATCTTTAATTGTAAATAAATGCCCAAATTTCACTAAAGTATTATGTCCATCTAATCTTTAAAAACAAAATGTTAAANTTTTTTTTACATTTATTACCTTTAAAATACAATTCTAATAATAATGAAAATAACATAAGGTTATTTAATTTTAATGTGACAAATGTGCACGATTTTCTTTGCACAACGTTGTAAAATCTGGTTGCTTTTTGGTCAGCTTCAGTCTCGAGTCATCTTCGAGTTGAAGTCGGTGATGATGTTTAGTTTTCATGTTTCTCATGCCCGAAAATCCGCTCTCGCAGAGGTATGTTGTGCAAAATGGTAGTAAATATTTCATTGCCGCTTCGCTGACAAGATGATAATGATAATTGTACAATTAACACAAATTGTGGTAATTGTACAATTTTTGTTTCTTGTGTAAGAATTTTATTTAGGTATTGTCACAAATGCATTTTTTTTTTTTTTTTTGATGAAATTTAGAGAATATTTTTAGTTATAAATAAACGAATTTGTGCATTCGACATCATGTTGTAAATTGCCGAATTTTTGAAATGCATGAGATGAAGCAATCAAAAAAATATTTTGATATTTTTTTGATTGCTTCATCTCATGCATTTAAATTTTAAATCGACCGATTTTAGATTGCCGCGCGTACCCCTTCACGCAATTTCGCGTACTCCCAGGGGTACGCGTACCACTAATTGGGAACTATCGGTATACATCCAACCATAGTCATCATCGTTCTCCTACTTTCACTTGAACATCCTGAATGTTCAGGTGATAGTAGGAGAACGATGAATCGATTTTCTTAATTTGCAGAACCAGGTCACCGGTATAATAAATCCTAGTAATTAATAAGTCCCAGTTGACAATTTAAGTACAAAAACTATACGATAAGGACACAAAGGCATAAAATTTGATAAATAATTAATACATTTCGGGACACATTTTTAAGTACAAAACATTGGTTATTAAGTGTGAATAAGATTAATACAGTAATATTCAACTTAATCGATACTTATCTCTATCGTCATTTAATCTTTTTGACGAATGTCTTTGCAAAATTACTTTGCAAATTCGACTAAAAAATATAAACTGTATAGGTTGTAGAGTTATGTTAAATAATCTTGTTAAAATGATAAGTGATTTCCAATCTCAGAAAACATCCTCAAGCTGTAAAATTAAAAAATTAAAATTAAATTAACAGAATTTATATTTGTAATTATTTAAGTTAACATAAATTTTATCTTAAAAGCATAGCGTATTAAATGTTTTGTTACAATATAATTAAATATAGTTATTTTATGTAATGTATGTACTTTATTTAAATATTGATTAATGCAATATTAAAAAACATTTATTTTCATGTTATATTGAGTTGTAAATGTTCTTGATTTTGAAATGATATGTATTTTAACCTATGTATATATCTTGTGATAGTAATAACTCATTGTAAATATTGACATATTAATAATAGGTAATTGTTTTTCTAAAAAAATGTAAAGTATTTTTTAATATTAATAAAGGTGTTTATTTCGAATGTGAAATATTATATTTTATTTAACTTTTTTTTAAACTACAGTATATTAAATAAATATAAATATTTAACTTTGTTCGTATTATTATATAAACTCGTAAAAATAGTAAAATTTTATTCTATATTAATGTGTGAAGTTTAAAGCGAAACGCAAAATATGTTCGTAATATATTAATAAATATGATATGAGAAATTCTTATATGAGTAATTTTTCTAGAGTGTTTACTATAACATCACATTATACTGTTTGATAGATAGATAGATAGACAGACTAGTAGCACTAAGTTGGTCACGTGATTTGCCGATGTTTCGACCGTACTCAAGCCCGTCTTTCGTTGGCCTCCGGAATGTGCTGATTGGTTTATCGGAAGTGATCACGCGTGACATTGATCTCAAATTGATACTTTCCATAGAAAGACTATAAAACAAACATAACATCATTTCAACATAAAAGGAATTTAGTATAGACAATATATCACGTATAATATATATATATATATATATATACACTACATTTGCGGCATGATTGTGCCGCGCGCCTACTAGTATCCCATATAAACAAAGAGAAAACAAATTTTGTTTCAAATTAGCAACAATGCGCTTGAAAAAATCTAGAAGCTTTTGAAAAGGAAAATTAAAAATGAAAATGTGACCGATAAACAAACGACTTTAAAAGGTCTAGCAATCAGTTACCTAACTTTTCCGGCTATTCGGGGATTTTATTTAAAAATCAATTTTTAAATTATCACAAATAAATTAAATTGTGTGTGGAGCCATCTGTTATAAGATTTTATTATACAGTTTTATACTATAAAATGTCAAAAGTAGAAATGAATTTTATAAAAAAATTGTAAATGCTAATAACGAGTAAAATCTTCGTTAAGTCCGACTACTCTCAAGATATGGCGCGTGACCCACTCCATCTCCTCATCCCTTCGACCTTTAACTACCAAAGTTAAAGCATGTGTATAAAGTCCTTTATACACAACTACCACGCCAAATTTTGTTTTTTAATCTTTACCCCCGCCTGAGAACTTAAATGCGTGCTTCTCAGCTTCCTAAGAGTTGATTCCGCGAGATTTGACATTTTTTGCTGTCCGCAATAGCGACGTTACGGCCGAAGTTTTCATCTCTAAAACGTGAACGTCAAGCACCGCTTATAATATAGTGGCGCTTAGGGTTTATCATTTCCCGGTCTTTTGTTTGTCCCGAGATTCCGGGAAAAAAGTAAACTGTTTCCAGGGATCCCTGGATATAATTAATTATTTTTAAGATATAAAATAAATCTTGAAGTCGAATAATATAATTATTTTTCATTTTTAAGTAACTTAATACGTCCTGCAACCTCCAAAATAATAATATTAATAATGCTGTGTAAATATGTAAAAAAAATTACAAAATTAAAGTTTCTTGGAAACTGTTTACAACAAAAATGCCTTTGAATTAGTTGAGAATTAAAAAATAAAAATGAACTTAGATCAAACTTCTAAGTTAGAAGGTAATTTTCCTTTTTCAAATAAAACATAATACAAAATATTATTGTAAATTTTTATGATAAGATTTTAAAAAGCAAAGATAGTCAATACTCGGATCACTCAAATGAATTCTTATTTTACTAAAGAAAAGCTCTGCTACCGAAAAGGCCTTTTTTGATTCAATTGATGTGGGTGAAATCGTCTTTAATGCATTGAAGATAAGACGGATGTTATGTGCTTTTTCGCCGGTAGCCCGGAAGATTTCTAGTTCGTTTTCGAGATGCGTTACAGTATTTATTTTGCTCTCTAGTATTCTTGATTTGTCTACCTCGGTGCTTTAACGGTGTTCATCAAGCTTACAGCCCGATAATTCGACAGTTCGTTTGGCTTTAATAATCAGGTTTATGAAGAAAAAGTTCATAATTGCAGACTTCGTACCCGTTTGTACCTTTGCCCAATTTGTACTACCCTTTACGCCAATTTGTACTACCTGGCGTAATGCAATTATTGAAATTACTGGACATGGTTAAAAATTAAGAATCAGCACAATTATTCCAGATATTACAGGGGCCGTATTCCGGTCACTGTCTCTCGTCTCTCACAAGCCGGTCGCTGATTGGCTAAGTCAAATGATTAGCCAATCAGTGACCGGCTTGTGAGAGACGAGAGACCAAAGACAGTGACCAGAATATGGCCCCAGGTTCTGACAAGTAAAGAATTTTCAGAGTTCTGTCACAAATAGGCTACATATTGATCTTTGACAATCTGTGACATGTCATAAGCAAAAATTTAAAAAATTAATAAGCAGGCTTAAAATTAATAAATACAAATGTATTCTGACAGTTTATCGGTTAATCGTCTTATCGAGTAAATACGGGAAGAATAGTCCTCAGTTTAGAAGTCTGAGAATTTAAATTTTTTTGCCAAATTCCGGAGAATTGGCAACTATAGCTGCACGCGAGTGTAGCTATGATAGGATTTAAGATGATTTAATGACACATTCCAGTTATTGGATTTCCTTATTCACGTTGACTAAAATTTTTCAACTCACAAGAAAACGTCATTACATGCAAGTGGTATAATACTTAGGACTAACATTTATTTGGTATTTAAGCTGTTGCTATTTACCTACCTAAGAATATTTCTTTATGATAAATATTCCTATTTTTTCATAAGAAAGTAAAACACGGACTATTTGACGAGCGGAGTGAAGGTGTAAAACTGATTTGTACTGAGGTCATTGCGTTACGACGAAACGTGCTGATATCCTTCAGCCATGCGGTGAGCGAGCACTACTTTTCTATTAATTTTCCGTTGTAATTTTCTATTACAACGGAAAATTAAAAATACAGTATAAAATCAACGCAGAAAAAATAATGTTAATATTACTATAGAATTAATAGATCATTTGCAAATGCGTATCCCTATGTTATAACATACAGTAGACTCCCCTATAACGCTTAGATACGTTCCACTTTATAAGAATTTTATGTTGTAGGAATCCTTAAATACATGAGCCAATCACAGCCTGACACGTGTGAAGTTTACGGACTAAGGCTGCTTGAAAGGTTTTCTTCTATAAAATTAACCGATTCTAGACTAATTCCACTCAACATTTCCAAAACACGTATAATTTTTTGGGAATAATCCGTATAAACTATGCTATAAACAAAAAATTATAGGATTACTTACCGAGTGTGCACCATTCGACTACGCCCGTTGTTCAAAGCTTGTCATCGTCGCGGAACAGCACACGAAACGGCGGCCGCGATTTCTGATAACGAATTTTTCGCAGAAAAATAACTTGACCTTTGGAGACATCATTAATATAAATAATTTTTATGGCCGTTGAATAAGAAATGTTTCTTTCACAAGAAATGTATAAAATTAGTGCTGTATTAGACTTACGGTACCTAATTTACATACTGTACAGACGATAGCTCGCCTAAACTCTCTGTAGCGTGGCGCTAGACGGCAGAAAGTATATATATAATTATAATAAAGTTACAATAAATTAAGTTAATATATAATTATATATACAGTACCTAATTTATATATAATTAATATATAATTAATATATAATTATATGTACAGTACCTAATTTATATATAATTTATATATAATACTGTACAGACGATAGCAAACTCAATTTACCCGCCTAAACTTTCTGTAGCGTGGCGCTGGACGGCGGAAAGTAGTTCGGCTGCTCATCCACTATTGGTCCAGATTCGACCAATCTTGTCGCGACACGAGTCGGCGACGACGTTTTACGAATCACTTTATACGAATACTGCCGCAATTTTTTCGCTATGTTATAGGAATTTCCGTTATAGGAACCCACGTTATAGGTGGGTCGACTGTAATTGTAGTAAACAATCCTTTAATTAAATTTTTTTAACTCTTTCCGTTCTGTGGGCACTAAGAAGGCCTCTTTTCGCAAGCCCATTATGGGTTCGGCCAGGCCCACAATGGGGCTGCTGGGTTGGTGAGTGACGGGGCCTGACATATAACGTTAATTAGACGGCCGTCCGGCCGTCTAATTAACGTTTATCATAAACAGATGCTATATGTTGGTTGGTTCTCATAGTTGGTTCACTATTAAAAATAACTTCCATTAATTCAAAAATGGGAAGAAAAACTTTTCCTTCTTTCCGTTTTCATTTTTCTTTTCTACCCTTTCTTTTTCTCTGTAGACTTCCTACATAAAAAGTAAATATGAGTAAAATTTATGTGTAAATAAATAGTTTTACAATAGCTGCAATTAAAATAACTTATGCTTTTACGTGTTGCTACTTAAAACAATTGAACTGTACTGTTTTAATGTGCAATATACGTTTCTGTATTTAAAACAGTGATGACAATACAATTACTTTTTTTTCAATTTCAATAAATACAAGCATTTGCTTATACACAGAAGTGTATTGAAATTGAAAAAAAATTGTATTTATTGAAAATTCGAGTTAAAAAAAATCGAAATAACCTTCAAACCATACACGAAAAATGCAAATACCTTGTATATTGCCTGCAAAGAACACACTTCATAAAGCGTAAAATTTTAACAATAATGTGTTCTTTCGGGTTTAGAATACATTTTTTTTTTTCGTTTATGCATATGTTGTATTTATTTTTGTACGGGTGACAATTATTTTCTTTTACTACTTTAATCACAGATTGGCGAAAAAAACTGAAATCATGTATTAAAATTCACAGCCTTTAAAGAAATTAATTTGCGTAAGTAAAACAGTACTGAATTCACAAAACCACATTTTCGTAACAATTAATTGGAATGGATTCGAGTACGAAACTCAATGTGGTATAGATTTGATATACATGTATTTGCTACAATTTGTTACTCAAAAAATATATTAATTGAAACGAATGAGGCAAAGCGATTTAACAACACAAAAAGAAAACGTAGTGCTTTGTCGTAACGCAATGATGTGACGACTAATTGGTCTGCAATTTGAAAAGATTATAGACCTATAAATTCCCACTATCGTTCGTCTGTCCGTCCTTCTTTAATCTCGAGAACGAAGTTAGTTAGATGTAAGTCGAGACCAGATATGGAAACCTCAGAGACAGGAGTCCCCGATTAACTATATAAAATCTCTGATGCAAACTGAAAGTTGTGTTATTTCAATTCAAAACTTTTTCACCGAAAGGTGTTAAATAGATGACCGGCACGACTCTGTTGTTAAAAGAAAAGTATGATGTACGGGGGCAAGCCACTGTTAATTTGAGGTGGAGAGCATTTATTTTAAATGAAATAAATTAAAAATATGATAAAAAATTGCAGCCGGCATTGAGACCATGTCACAATAAATAATTGTTCGTTAGTTTTACTTCTTCACGCCGCTCGTCAAGTAGTAGACTACGTGTTTTACTTACAAAATACGAAAATAGAAATATTGACCGTAGAGGAATATCCTCTTAGGCACAGTACAGAAATAACATGCGTTTGACTACCGAATAAATGTTAGTACTAAGTAGTGTTCAACTTGCATGTAGCGATCAGATCATCGGTATCACGAGTATTTCGTCAATTCTCGCGTTTTTCTTTCTTTCTTTTTTTGAGTATTTGTGTTATTGATGGAAATCACCATCAATACTCGCTTATCCTTTAGCCGCAACTACGGAAAGCTATCGTTTTGATTTCGAAAATTTTCTGCTATAAAATGCCGACAATTCAGAAATATAATTGAAATAATGTAAAAGTGATATTTAATTTGAAATTATTTCCGTTTTTTTACGAAATAATCCGTAAATAGCGACTACTTTTCATGAGTAGGTTAGTGAGAATATATTAAAATGATGATATGTCCCGCGCAAATGCAGAACATTTTTGGTTTCGAGAAAGCAAGCGGCGACTATAGATGTGCCTTAGGTAAGTAGAAACTTTGGGTTAAGGGAGAACTTTATGCAACAAATATTTTTGTGGATAAAACTTGTCGTTTGTTATTAAAACGCTTCAAGCTTCTCGTCTATGATTTGTTACTTTTTACTAGTGCTACGCGATAGCATCAATGGTTTCATACGTCGATTGATCGTGTTTACGATCGTTTAAAAACATCAATGGTTTTAAGAATTCAAGTACTTTCTTAAATTCGTAATTTAAGAAAGTTGACTATAAAAGTAATGCATGATGTGCTAGAGATGTAAATTTCATTAACGCCCAACTTAACTCACAACCAATTATTAACTATGAACGTGAAGTGATTGAGAACGATGATGCAACTGACACCCGTGATTTGTGAGCTCACAGAAACGTAAAAATCACAAGCAGTGACATGGAATCAGAAGATTCTTTAACCATAAATTTTTCATTAAAACATTACTTAAACATGGATATTTCAGTGCATACCTCTGACCCCTTGGCATTTTGGAAAGACATGCAAGATACTGATCGAAATCTTAGCTTTTTAGCATTACAATCATTATGCACACCCGCAACTTCAGTGCCGTCGGAAGGGTTGTTTTCTTAAGCCGGGCTTATTATTAATAAAAAACGAGCAAGTTTGAGCTCAAAGCACATACAAAAAATTTTAATATTAAATTCTGTGAATTTGGGAGATCTTTATAAATTAGCAGTTTAATTTGTTCCTTTTGTAAGAGCTGCTTATACTCACGTACTGCACTTATTGCAATAACAAATGCCAGTAAAACTTTTAAGTTAAGAGTTAAGTTTCGTTTTCTTTTTATTTTTGATGTAATCGGAAAAATCTGAAAATTTAATTAAACATCGATGGATCATCGATGTCCGAAAACCGTCATCGATGTTTTTTTTTTAACCATGGATTGTTGACATCAATCATCAATGTTTCACCAATCACCACTATTTTTATCACAGACAGTGGTCTCTCGATCAACTTACCAGAGGGCCGATACGTGAAAAAGATCGGAGAGTTGTATGTAAATTTCGAGTAAAATTTATTTTCAATATTAAAAGTGACTAATACTTAATGATGGTCTTTAATATAAAATTCTTGTAAAATTTTATCACACCTAATTTTTTACTTTTCGGCTGTCTTAGAATATAGATAATGAAAGTATGGCGAAAGGTTAAATGACGAACCTTTTCCTTTTTTTTTATTTTTATTTTTGTATTTCTCGACGTTTTTATACTGTACCACCCCAAAAGTTAAAACTAAACCCTTACAAAATTCTGTATGTGGGTTCTGTGTTTGCCCGCATCTATTTTGCAATAATGTTTCAGAATGCATGAACCAAAATTTAATAGCATGAGGTCGAGGGGGGAGACGGGATCACGTGCCATATCTAATGGAGTCGGACTTTTACGAAAATTTACTCGTTATTCGTATTTACAATTTTTTAAAAAGTCACCCCTTTTCTCAAAGTGAGATTCTTGCTTTTTATAATAATAATAATAATAATATTACTTTTTAGTAATGTTTTGTAGCAGATGGCGCCACATACAAGTATTTTAAAATGTTGTTTACTGAAAAATAGAGAAGTTTTGCATAATAAAATTATTCATTTTAAGCTTTTATAATTACTTAAATTTTATAAAATAATGAAATAAAAAATTATTGGACTTCTTTCCCAATTTCCATAGCCTCTCAATTTCCAGTGCCGGCTAAGTCGAGCGAGAGTCCTTTTGAGTTTTTTTTTATTTATAAATTCTTTGTCATCAGTTATTCACACAATTATTTTCCGAAATGTTATTTTATAACCGTTTGTTACTTTCTGAAATGCTAGTAATTACTTATAAATTTATTTTAAATACGGGGAAAATTTTACAAAAATTTGTAAAAAAGTATGGCATAGAAAACGCCTTTTCCGTTGTCGTTCTCCTTTCGAGTGAAAAAAGAAAATAGTTTATGTAACTCCGTTAATTATAATCCGAGTTGCCCATTTTCGACGTTAGAGGGCAGAACTTTATTTACGTCAAAAGTTCTGAAATTTCTGGACATTGGCTAACAGTTCCGTTCCTTCAATTTTCGAAAATTTCCTCCGTTCGGTAAACGCGACGGGAAACGAAATTAGAGGAAACTCTCGTTAGGGTCGAGGAAAACATCTTCCTAATTTTCCGACGGACGACCAGATGGCGTTACCGTCTCGTTGGGTGGGAAGTCTGCAGGACGGCCAGGCGTCGGCCCGCTACCTCCGACGGATCCGCTCAGCGGATGGCGGATAAGGAACCAAATACGACGGAGACGGAAACCGGCACCGTCGCTTCCTCTCGACGACGGCGGCGCAGAGGCGACGAAGAGACGGTGCGGATGGCTTAAGACGCCGGTTCCTTCTTCGTCCCTCACTATCGCGCGCGCATTACCCGAACCCGGGCTTAATTATCGGAATTGGGAGACGATATCCGAACGCGGTGCCGAGGAGGAGAGACGGTTGGCATCCGCGGCTTTTCTTCCACGGGGAAAATTCTTTCCTCCTCCAAAAAACGGAAACGGGTTCGAAAGGAAGCGAGGCGCCGGCCGGCAGTCCGGGGCGGAAAGAAGCCGGCGCGATAAATTTTTAACGGCGGAAACCCTCCCGGGCCACCCCCGTCTCGACCGCCTCCTCCGCGCCTCCCCGTTTCGGAATGCGTGGGGCGATCGGGCACCGCCCCCTATACCACCTCGGCGCGTCACGTGACCCGGTCTCTCGACGTCACGGCCTCCCCGTCCCCGTTCGCGCAGTGGGTGGAGGGGCGTGTTGCGTAGCCAACGGTGTAGAAAGGACGGCCGCGTCCGACGGTTCCCGCTCCGCTCCTCGGCGAATCTCTCCGCTAGCGCCAGGTGAGTGAATCCGGGGTTCGTAAATTTACGTCTTTCGGGGCGCGTACGCGGGGGAAGGTTAGGGGCGGCGTTTGTCGTCGGCCGCGTCGCTCGCCCGCCACCCTTTCGTTGGTTCGGAGACGACGGGACGAAAGGGGTGGAGAGAGCGACTGCCGGTTCGACCGGTGGCCCCTCGGACCTCCACCTCGCGGTCGGCCCGCATCGAACTCCGTCCCGAGGCCCGGGTGGCGCGGGACGAAGGCGCCCTCCCCGTCCGCCTTCCCTCCCCTCGGCCGCAATGCCGGAGCCCAGTCGACGTATCGACTGGCAACCTTCCGGCCCCGTTAACGCGGTTATAGGCTAACCCACGTGTGCGCGCCGATCGGCGCGGAATTGCCTGTCCTTCGGCCCGGTAATTAAGTGAAGAAGACGCCAAGACAATCTCCCGGCACCGGCGAATTTGGAGGAGCCAGACGCCCGATTTGGGTTTCGAGGGGGGAAAGGTGCCGCCGCGACGCCCTTCGTCTGTTTTTGGAAGGACGAGCGGCGCTCTTCCGGGATTCCGACGCGACCTTCGTTCAAAGACCGATGCGGTCGGAACGAAACAAAAACGGCGGTTCCGTACCGACGGAATGCTTTCCTCTCGGCGGCGAATATTTAAACGTAAATTTTTGTATCCGCCGGAACGAAACGTCTCCGACCGACGAAGACATCCGTCGATATTCGTCTTTTTGTTTTTTTTTTGTTCTTCGCCATTTCTAATCGACGAACGGAAAAGAGCGTCCACTAGAAAGAACGGCGAAGCCACCGACCGGCGGATCTCCATCCGCTTTCCGCGCTCTCCTTTCTCCGCCTCGGAAGGATATGGCGCGAAGCAGCCCGTCCGGCATAGGGTATTCTTCCGCACCGACGGAAGCGTTTCCGGCCGGCGCCGTCGGGCGGACGAGAGTCCCGCGGCGGCCCAAACCGGAAGCGGTCGGGGACCCGTTCTCCGGCCGGGAGAGGGACGCCCGCGAAAGGGTATCGACCTTACTGGCGGAGGCGCCTCTTTCTTTCACGTCGACCGCCGGTTAACCGGGAACGGGGCGGCCAGCCGAGGGCCGACGAAAGTCGCGGGCCACTTATATTCCGACCGTCGGACGGGGCAAAACATTAAGAAGTCTTAAGGAAGACGAAATCGACGCGGCGAAAAGAAGTGGCGCGTCGCGACATCTGGAAGGAAAACTCGAAATTAATTCGGGGAAAACGGGCGCCGGGGGAGAAAGAGGAGGATGGATGGCAACGAAAGAGGTGGGGGAAAATGAGAAACCGTTTGGGCGTACTCGGTCCGTCGCCGAGCGAAAAGGAGGTGGAAGCGGTAAAGGAGACGGCGGGGGCGGAAACCGGCCGTCGCCCCCTTTCGACGGCGCGGGAGAACGGGACGTCTCCATCGTCGGGCGGCGGGAGGGGAAGGCGCCGAGAGGGACGCGGTTGGGAGAACCTCTTCTCCTTTTTACCCCCGAACAGAGCCAACGAAGCTATCGATCGCCCGGCGCCGGGAGTTCCTCCTCGCCCCCACGGAAAGAAACGCCGGACGCGACGGTTTCGGCTCTTCCGGACGTCTTCGATTTCGTTCCGTCGATCGATGGGGGGAGACGTGTCGACTTTCGTCGGGGGTAGGACAGTGGCGGCCAATCCGCTCCCCACGTCGGCACTGCCATTACCACGCGACGGGAATAGAAAACGAAAATTCTTTCGTTGGCGGAGAATTTCCGCTTCCGGATTTACCGGTTTACAACCGCCCTCCTCTGCCGTTTCCGTGACAAAGAGGTGCGAAAAGGGTGCGGAAGATGCTTCCGCGGGCCGACCTGTTCAGAAACCCGATTTGGACTGAACGGGGAATTTTATGCGGAAAACGGAAGCGCTTGGTCGTCTACGCAAGTTCCGGATACGTCGGTCGATGGCCGTTTCGGTGTTCGATCGACCGTCGTCGGGAATTTCCGAAAGGCCGCCGATGAAGCGGTAAATTCGAAGAAGAACGGAAACGGATCAGTCCACCCGTCGTTTTCTCTGGATTTTCGTGCTTAGCCGTAACTAGATGGAAAGGCAGTAGACAGATGGCGCCGCCTTGGACTGGTTGGCGCGGCGTCGGCCGGAACGATTTTTCCAGATTTTAAAACTAGAAATTCGAAGGAAAAGGAGTTTATAGATTATTCGCCAAAAAATTCGCCGCGATTCGATCCCTTAGTACCAACCCCTCCGTCCCTTGCCCGGCTTTCTCCCGGGCCAACGCTTTCGCTCGCTCGCTGGCTGGTTCAAAAATTTCGTCACCGTTGGTGGACTTCCGGTGCCGCCGTTTCTGTTATTTTTCGCTACGATTTTAAACTAAGTGCATGGCGTGTGTGCGATACATCTATGTGTTTAGTGCCTACGCGGAAGTGGCATGGTTTCCAAGTAAACGGCCCGACGAACGGACGACATCTTCCAACGCCGGTCGTGGCCGCGCGGAGTCTTCCGGCGTCTAACGCCACCCGAAGAAGTGGGCGCTACTGGCCCCGGAGGGCGGCGAATAAACGTAGGGGAGCAACCAGATCCGGATGGTGCAGGTTCCATCCGGATCTGGTCGCTCCCCTACGTTTACTCGCCGTCTTAACGGAAGAAAGGGACCGTGGGTTCGGAGACCCGAACCCACGGTCCCTTTCTTCCGTTAAGACGTGGACATTTATGGCCGAGCATTGCGTTCAGTGTTTCTGGATACGGAAAACAATGAACGGCAATGACACCGGGTGCCAGGTCGATAGAAAAAGNTCTTTCTCCCCGTCGGAGTGGTGCGGTTTTTGTGCTTGGGTCCGACTGGCAACGCTTAATAACCGGAAGTTGCCAAATTTCTCCACCAATATCCAACACCCGCCTTCCGGTTAAATCGGCAGTCGACCGACGAATCCGGAGAATCGTTACTTCGTCGTACGGGACCAGTGCGGGCGACGAATCCGGTGGGGTTCCTTTTGCCGTGTATTATACGATTAAAATAAACTTGGGCACATTTTTCTAAGTTTACAAACGGTGGAAACATAAAAAAGGGGGCTGGCCTTTTTGTTCCTGGTCTGGGGCCTTCTGTAGAATGTAGGAGCCATCGGTAATTGCCACCGAGATAGAAAACGGTAGGGGATTTCCCGTTGGACCGAATATTCTTTTCGGTTATAACTGGGCCCGGTTTCTCGTAGAAGGACTTCGGGAGGCGCCCCATTGCCAACCGCCACTAATTCCCGACGTTCCCGGACGTTTCGGCGGCGCGGAGACGATTCCCATCGATTTTCAGTTTTTATCGTAAGTTGCGCCTTAATTTTTGTTAGCTTTTCACGCGATTTGTATGTCCGTCCGTCACCGCGGCGTTTTGCAAATCGGTGGGACGGAATCGAGTTTCGCTTTCGCACTTAGGCCAAACGGCGTGGATGGCGAAAGGGAACGGACGAAGTATGGGGATCGGGCATGTCTTTGCGGCACTGAGGACGGCCCCCGAGAATTATTGTCGGAAGAGGATGTAGGTGTATAATTATTGATAGTTTTGTCCTTCGGAAATTTAAGTGGAGAAGCGCAGATAAACGAGTGTTTTCCTGGGAAAAAAAGAAATGGAAAAATTATTAAATCCCCCTTCGTACTATTTGACTAATTTCCTCGCTGGTTTCAACGTAACGTATTTCGCCGTCCCGAAATAAAGAAATAAAATTGTATTCTATTATTCCTCTTAGCTTAGCACGCGGACCCAGCATCTGGGTCCGCCCGCAAATATTAGTGGAATGGGTTTTCATCGGACGGGCGCTTTTAACCGCCCTACACTGCCGGACTAGATTTGTTAGTTTCGAAAATTGTCGTCGGCCACTTACGCCGGTTAGGCCGTGGAAGATACAAATGTATTGATAGAAATAGAATTTTTAGTTTGTGTCCTTATATGATATGTAAGTGTTTATTTTTTGTGTAAAAAAAATCTTTCTTTTCGCGATATTTGAGTAATGTCGTGTCCCTAATTATAATGTTTTTTTCAAACAGCACTGAAGAGGGGTTGTAAACTTACACCAACCCGAAATGCATTTGTATAATCTGATGTATAATATGAGTTCAGTTTTGAAATAAAGTCGTAATTTTCTAACCAGAAATGCTGTCAGACCGTCAACCAAACAAGTTTTTGGATTAAAGGGACGTTATATATATAAATTGGATAAATTGCGTTTGTCAGAAAACGATTTAATTGTGCAATGGAAAAGTTGGCGGCGGATCTCGTCGTCGGGCGATAACCGGTAACTGACGATCCGTCGTACGTGAGAACGTGCGAAATGTGATTCGTAAATGGAGGTTTTCGATTAACAGAGAGCATCGGCGGATAATACCATATTCACCTTTTCGCTTTATGCCACTGCACCGGCCGGCTTCTACCGGTCGGAGGCGTTTGGTGTTTCTCTGGTTAGGGCAGCGGGAGGACGAGTACGGATGCGGTTGTCGTAGTTAATAAAACCAATGTTATAATTAATCCCGACGATAATTCCTTAAGTATCGAGTAATTTGAGTTACCATCTCCGGTCTTTATCCGGAGTAAACTGGATTTCCACTATTTAGTAATATGGTACGAATTCGTTATAAATTATTAATTAGCTTTCTCATTTCGTTACTCCTGTCGTTCTTTTTTACATTCATTTTTATCCGCGCCTACTTAATTTTTCCTCCGTTTTTAACTTCTTAGTCGTCCCAGGTTTTAAACTTGGGACGACTAAGAAGTTAAAAACGGACGAGTCGCGTAACTTTCTTGGCCAAATTTTTAAAACTGTTAAAACATCCGTTGCGAGATTTTATTTTTAAAACTTTATTAATATTAATAATATTATTTTTATTATAAAATTCCAAAAACCTTAATTTCCAAGGTAGAGACGAGATTTATAAAAAAAAAAAAAAAAATTAAAATGCTAACGAGTAAAATCTTATGTCCCACAGCACCGGAGATACCAAACGCTACCCTTTATCTCCGTACTCCTTCCGTCTTTAGCAAACAAAATTTAATAGCATCGATCTACTAATACGCAAATCTTCCTGCAAAATTTTAGAAATTTTCGTCCAAAAGGCTCAGAAGTTATTAAACTAGGAGTTGGGTGGACGAAATTCTGCCCTGCCCGCACTCGCGTATTAACATCCACGCGTATAGAAAAATCTCCAAATTTTTTGTTTTGCATTTTCTGACGTTTCGGACTTTAAAAAATTCTGCGGATGCCGAAGTTTACAGTCGGAAAAATTGTTTTAAAGACGCCAAGTGTCCACTTCCGACCAGAATAATTGGCCCCATGAATCCGTAACGCCGTCCGAACTTACCGTACGCGCGGTAAGCCCCCATGCCTGTGCCCGAAGCTTCCCTCTTCTTTCTCCCCGTCGGAGTGGTGCGGTTTTTGTGCTTGGGTCCGACTGGCAACGCTTAATAACCGGAAGTTGCCAAATTTCTCCACCAATATCCAACACCCGCCTTCCGGTTAAATCGGCAGTCNAGTCCTTTTGAGTTTTTTTTATTTATAAATTCTTTGTCATCAGTTATTCACACAATTATTTTCCGAAATGTTATTTTATAACCGTTTGTTACTTTCTGAAATGCTAGTAATTACTTATAAATTTATTTTAAATACGGGGAAAATTTTACAAAAATTTGTAAAAAAGTATGGCATAGAAAACGCCTTTTCCGTTGTCGTTCTCCTTTCGAGTGAAAAAAGAAAATAGTTTATGTAACTCCGTTAATTATAATCCGAGTTGCCCATTTTCGACGTTAGAGGGCAGAACTTTATTTACGTCAAAAGTTCTGAAATTTCTGGACATTGGCTAACAGTTCCGTTCCTTCAATTTTCGAAAATTTCCTCCGTTCGGTAAACGCGACGGGAAACGAAATTAGAGGAAACTCTCGTTAGGGTCGAGGAAAACATCTTCCTAATTTTCCGACGGACGACCAGATGGCGTTACCGTCTCGTTGGGTGGGAAGTCTGCAGGACGGCCAGGCGTCGGCCCGCTACCTCCGACGGATCCGCTCAGCGGATGGCGGATAAGGAACCAAATACGACGGAGACGGAAACCGGCACCGTCGCTTCCTCTCGACGACGGCGGCGCAGAGGCGACGAAGAGACGGTGCGGATGGCTTAAGACGCCGGTTCCTTCTTCGTCCCTCACTATCGCGCGCGCATTACCCGAACCCGGGCTTAATTATCGGAATTGGGAGACGATATCCGAACGCGGTGCCGAGGAGGAGAGACGGTTGGCATCCGCGGCTTTTCTTCCACGGGGAAAATTCTTTCCTCCTCCAAAAAACGGAAACGGGTTCGAAAGGAAGCGAGGCGCCGGCCGGCAGTCCGGGGCGGAAAGAAGCCGGCGCGATAAATTTTTAACGGCGGAAACCCTCCCGGGCCACCCCCGTCTCGACCGCCTCCTCCGCGCCTCCCCGTTTCGGAATGCGTGGGGCGATCGGGCACCGCCCCCTATACCACCTCGGCGCGTCACGTGACCCGGTCTCTCGACGTCACGGCCTCCCCGTCCCCGTTCGCGCAGTGGGTGGAGGGGCGTGTTGCGTAGCCAACGGTGTAGAAAGGACGGCCGCGTCCGACGGTTCCCGCTCCGCTCCTCGGCGAATCTCTCCGCTAGCGCCAGGTGAGTGAATCCGGGGTTCGTAAATTTACGTCTTTCGGGGCGCGTACGCGGGGGAAGGTTAGGGGCGGCGTTTGTCGTCGGCCGCGTCGCTCGCCCGCCACCCTTTCGTTGGTTCGGAGACGACGGGACGAAAGGGGTGGAGAGAGCGACTGCCGGTTCGACCGGTGGCCCCTCGGACCTCCACCTCGCGGTCGGCCCGCATCGAACTCCGTCCCGAGGCCCGGGTGGCGCGGGACGAAGGCGCCCTCCCCGTCCGCCTTCCCTCCCCTCGGCCGCAATGCCGGAGCCCAGTCGACGTATCGACTGGCAACCTTCCGGCCCCGTTAACGCGGTTATAGGCTAACCCACGTGTGCGCGCCGATCGGCGCGGAATTGCCTGTCCTTCGGCCCGGTAATTAAGTGAAGAAGACGCCAAGGCAATCTCCCGGCACCGGCGAATTTGGAGGAGCCAGACGCCCGATTTGGGTTTCGAGGGGGGAAAGGTGCCGCCGCGACGCCCTTCGTCTGTTTTTGGAAGGACGAGCGGCGCTCTTCCGGGATCCCGACGCGACCTTCGTTCAAAGACCGATGCGGTCGGAACGAAACAAAAACGGCGGTTCCGTACCGACGGAATGCTTTCCTCTCGGCGGCGAATATTTAAACGTAAATTTTTGTATCCGCCGGAACGAAACGTCTCCGACCGACGAAGACATCCGTCGATATTCGTCTTTTTGTTTTTTTTTTTTTTGTTCTTCGCCATTTCTAATCGACGAACGGAAAAGAGCGTCCACTAGAAAGAACGGCGAAGCCACCGACCGGCGGATCTCCATCCGCTTTCCGCGCTCTCCTTTCTCCGCCTCGGAAGGATATGGCGCGAAGCAGCCCGTCCGGCATAGGGTATTCTTCCGCACCGACGGAAGCGTTTCCGGCCGGCGCCGTCGGGCGGACGAGAGTCCCGCGGCGGCCCAAACCGGAAGCGGTCGGGGACCCGTTCTCCGGCCGGGAGAGGGACGCCCGCGAAAGGGTATCGACCTTACTGGCGGAGGCGCCTCTTTCTTTCACGTCGACCGCCGGTTAACCGGGAACGGGGCGGCCAGCCGAGGGCCGACGAAAGTCGCGGGCCACTTATATTCCGACCGTCGGACGGGGCAAAACATTAAGAAGTCTTAAGGAAGACGAAATCGACGCGGCGAAAAGAAGTGGCGCGTCGCGACATCTGGAAGGAAAACTCGAAATTAATTCGGGGAAAACGGGCGCCGGGGGAGAAAGAGGAGGATGGATGGCAACGAAAGAGGTGGGGGAAAATGAGAAACCGTTTGGGCGTACTCGGTCCGTCGCCGAGCGAAAAGGAGGTGGAAGCGGTAAAGGAGACGGCGGGGGCGGAAACCGGCCGTCGCCCCCTTTCGACGGCGCGGGAGAACGGGACGTCTCCATCGTCGGGCGGCGGGAGGGGAAGGCGCCGAGAGGGACGCGGTTGGGAGAACCTCTTCTCCTTTTTACCCCCGAACAGAGCCAACGAAGCTATCGATCGCCCGGCGCCGGGAGTTCCTCCTCGCCCCCACGGAAAGAAACGCCGGACGCGACGGTTTCGGCTCTTCCGGACGTCTTCGATTTCGTTCCGTCGATCGATGGGGGGAGACGTGTCGACTTTCGTCGGGGGTAGGACAGCGGCGGCCAATCCGCTCCCCACGTCGGCACTGCCATTACCACGCGACGGGAATAGAAAACGAAAATTCTTTCGTTGGCGGAGAATTTCCGCTTCCGGATTTACCGGTTTACAACCGCCCGCCTCTGCCGTTTCCGTGACAAAGAGGTGCGAAAAGGGTGCGGAAGATGCTTCCGCGGGCCGACCTGTCCAGAAACCCGATTTGGACTGAACGGGGAATTTTATGCGGAAAACGGAAGCGCTTGGTCGTCTACGCAAGTTCCGGATACGTCGGTCGATGGCCGTTTCGGTGTTCGATCGACCGTCGTCGGGAATTTCCGAAAGGCCGCCGATGAAGCGGTAAATTCGAAGAAGAACGGAAACGGATCAGTCCACCCGTCGTTTTCTCTGGATTTTCGTGCTTAGCCGTAACTAGACGGAAAGGCAGTAGACAGATGGCGCCGCCTTGGACTGGTTGGCGCGGCGTCGGCCGGAACGATTTTTCCAGATTTTAAAACTAGAAATTCGAAGGAAAAGGAGTTTATAGATTATTCGCCAAAAAATTCGCCGCGATTCGATCCCTTAGTACCAACCCCTCCGTCCCTTGCCCGGCTTTCCCCCGGGCCAACGCTTTCGCTCGCTCGCTCGCTGGCTGGTTCAAAAATTTCGTCACCGTTGGTGGACTTCCGGTGCCGCCGTTTCTGTTATTTTTCGCTACGATTTTAAACTAAGTGCATGGCGTGTGTGCGATACATCTATGTGTTTAGTGCCTACGCGGAAGTGGCATGGTTTCCAAGTAAACGGCCCGACGAACGGACGACATCTTCCAACGCCGGTCGTGGCCGCGCGGAGTCTTCCGGCGTCTAACGCCACCCGAAGAAGTGGGCGCTACTGGCCCCGGAGGGCGGCGAATAAACGTAGGGGAGCAACCAGATCCGGATGGTGCAGGTTCCATCCGGATCTGGTCGCTCCCCTACGTTTACTCGCCGTCTTAACGGAAGAAAGGGACCGTGGGTTCGGAGACCCGAACCCACGGTCCCTTTCTTCCGTTAAGACGTGGACATTTATGGCCGAGCATTGCGTTCAGTGTTTCTGGATACGGAAAACAATGAACGGCAATGACACCGGGTGCCAGGTCGATAGAAAAAGTTTTTTAAGGAATTTTTAAATTAATTCACGTATATTTAATATGACTATCTTCTGGTAATACGCTTCGATTGCCACCGTCTATTTGAGGACGATAAAAACAAAATCGGAGACGATAAAAATTCCTTATTTAATAATATTATATTTTATAAATTATCAAAATGCATTTCGGCTTTACAAATTTAAGCCCTTTTCGATTAAGAAGTTTATAGCAAGAGGTCTAAAGAATACCGGAACTCCCGATAGGTAAAAATACATTACGTGGTAAAAAAAATCTATAATATTGATAGATATTTCTTAAGATTATCCTCCTTTCCGAACTTATGACCGAACACTGGCAAGCGATAGTATATTACAATATTAAATATATGTAAATTAGTTTAAAATGTTTAGCAGTCACTCCGTAAATATAAGGCAACTTTATTGTTCGTCTTATTTATTCTATTTTTGTAAGAAATATTTCCCAGCTTTTCTCGCGCCGGGATAAACGGGTCAGGTAGCGTCAGGTATAAGTTTGTGGAACCCGGAGCGATGGACGAAAAGGTGGCAGTGGCCGGTCCGACGGCTAAAGGGGACCCATTTCCCGGTCCCATGCATTTATAAACAAACGTCGATTTACCGTTCCAAAATCGAAATTAATAAACGTGACTTGCTCTGTAACGAAGTGATTGCGCCAACCGCAGTTAGCGTAAAGTCGTATACCGTCGGACTCTCGTCACTTCCAAGACGCATTTACACTTCGGACCAGATCGAACCGCGGTAAAACGAAATGGTGTGGTTTCTGTCCGACGGACGGAATGCAAATCTTTAGATAAATGCCGGGACTTGGCCGATAATTAAACTATTGTCTAGGTTGTTGCCCAGCGCACTATCGACTGGATAAATTGCTTAATGTAATATGATTGCTGTTTATCCAATTTCTATATATAACGTCCCTTTAATCCAAAAACTTGTTTGGTAGACGGTTTCACAGCATTTCTGGTTAGAAAATTACGACTTTATTTCAAAACAACTCATATTATACATCAGATTATACAAATGCATTTCGGGTTGGTGTAAGTTTACAACTCCTCTTCAGTGTTGTTTGAAAAAACATTATACAAGGATAATTAACATTATACAAGGATAAGGACAAAGGATAATCCCTAATTACGACACGACATTACTCAAATATCGCGAAAAGAAAGATTTTTTTACACAAAAAATAAACACTTACATATCATATAAGGACACAAACTAAAAATTCTATTTCTATCAATACATTTGTATCTTCCATAGATATACATAACAATCCCATAATTTATATTTTTTATATAATATAGTCGATTGTTATGTATATCTATGGAAGATACAAATGTATTGATAGAAATAGAATTTTTAGTTTGTGTCCTTATATGATATGTAAGTGTTTATTTTTTGTGTAAAAAAATCTTTCTTTTCGCGATATTTGAGTAATGTCGTGTCGTAATTAGGGATTATCCTTTGTCCTTATCCTTGTATAATGTTAATTATCCTTGTATAATGTTTTTTCAAACAACACTGAAGAGGAGTTGTAAACTTACACCAACCCGAAATGCATTTGTATAATCTGATGTATAATATGAGTTGTTTTGAAATAAAGTCGTAATTTTCTAACCAGAAATGCTGTGAAACCGTCTACCAAACAAGTTTTTGGATTAAAGGGACGTTATATATAGAAATTGGATAAACAGCAATCATATTACATTAAGCAATTTATCCAGTCGATAGTGCGCTGGGCAACAACCTAGACAATAGTTTAATTATCGGCCAAGTCCCGGCATTTATCTAAAGATTTGCATTCCGTCCGTCGGACAGAAACCACACCATTTCGTTTTACCGCGGTTCGATCTGGTCCGAAGTGTAAATGCGTCTTGGAAGTGACGAGAGTCCGACGGTATACGACTTTACGCTAACTGCGGTTGGCGCAATCACTTCGTTACAGAGCAAGTCACGTTTATTAATTTCGATTTTGGAACGGTAAATCGACGTTTGTTTATAAATGCATGGGACCGGGAAATGGGTCCCCTTTAGCCGTCGGACCGGCCACTGCCACCTTTTCGTCCATCGCTCCGGGTTCCACAAACTTATACCTGACGCTACCTGACCCGTTTATCCCGGCGCGAGAAAAGCTGGGAAATATTTCTTACAAAAATAGAATAAATAAGACGAACAATAAAGTTGCCTTATATTTACGGAGTGACTGCTAAACATTTTAAACTAATTTACATATATTTAATATTGTAATATACTATCGCTTGCCAGTGTTCGGTCATAAGATCGGAAAGGAGGATAATCTTAAGAAATATCTATCAATATTATAGATTTTTTTTCACGTAAGGTATTTTTATCTATCGGGAGTTCCGGTATTCTTTAGACCTCTTACTATAAACTTCTTAATCAAAAAGGGCTTAAATTTGTAAAGCCGAAATGCATTTTGATAATTTATAAAATATATTATTATTAAATAAGGAATTTTTATCGTCTCCGATTTTGTTTTTATCGTCCTCAAATAGACGGTGGCAATCGAAGCGTATTACCAGAAGATAGTCATATTAAATATACGTGAATTAATTTAAAAATTCCTTAAAAAACTTTTTCTATCGACCTGGCACCCGGTGTCATTGCCGTTCATTGTTTTCCGTATCCAGAAACACTGAACGCAATGCTCGGCCATAAATGTCCACGTCTTAACGGAAGAAAGGGACCGTGGGTTCGGGTCTCCGAACCCACGGTCCCTTTCTTCCGTTAAGACGGCGAGTAAACGTAGGGGAGCGACCAGATCCGGATGGAACCTGCACCATCCGGATCTGGTTGCTCCCCTACGTTTATTCGCCGCCCTCCGGGGCCAGTAGCGCCCACTTCTTCGGGTGGCGTTAGNGTAAGCCCCCATGCCTGTGCCCGAAGCTTCCCTCTTCTTTCTCCCCGTCGGAGTGGTGCGGTTTTTGTGCTTGGGTCCGACTGGCAACGCTTAATAACCGGAAGTTGCCAAATTTCTCCACCAATATCCAACACCCGCCTTCCGGTTAAATCGGCAGTCGACCGACGAATCCGGAGAATCGTTACTTCGTCGTACGGGACCAGTGCGGGCGACGAATCCGGTGGGGTTCCTTTTGCCGTGTATTATACGATTAAAATAAACTTGGGCACATTTTTCTAAGTTTACAAACGGTGGAAACATAAAAAAGGGGGCTGGCCTTTTTGTTCCTGGTCTGGGGCCTTCTGTAGAATGTAGGAGCCATCGGTAATTGCCACCGAGATAGAAAACGGTAGGGGATTTCCCGTTGGACCGAATATTCTTTTCGGTTATAACTGGGCCCGGTTTCTCGTAGAAGGACTTCGGGAGGCGCCCCATTGCCAACCGCCACTAATTCCCGACGTTCCCGGACGTTTCGGCGGCGCGGAGACGATTCCCATCGATTTTCAGTTTTTATCGTAAGTTGCGCCTTAATTTTTGTTAGCTTTTCACGCGATTTGTATGTCCGTCCGTCACCGCGGCGTTTTGCAAATCGGTGGGACGGAATCGAGTTTCGCTTTCGCACTTAGGCCAAACGGCGTGGATGGCGAAAGGGAAAGGACGAAGTATGGGGATCGAGCATGTCTTTGCGGCACTGAGGACGGCCCCCGAGAATTATTGTCGGAAGAGGATGTAGGTGTATAATTATTGATAGTTTTGTCCTTCGGAAATTTAAGTGGAGAAGCGCAGATAAACGAGTGTTTTCCTGGGAAAAAAAAGAACTGGAAAAGTTATTAAATCCCCCTTCGTACTATTTGACTAATTTCCTCGCTGGTTTCAACGTAACGTATTTCGCCGTCCCGAAATAAAGAAATAAAATTGTATTCTATTATTCCTCTTAGCTTAGCACGCGGACCCAGCATCTGGGTCCGCCCGCAAATATTAGTGGAATGGGTTTTCATCGGACGGGCGCTTTTAACCGCCCTACACTGCCAGACTAGATTTGTTAGTTTCGAAAATTGTCGTCGGCCACTTACGCCGGTTAGGCCGTCGGCGTTAGCATTTTACGGTGGTGGATTATAGGCGGGCGGAAGTACGCGGGTCGGCGTCCTCGACTGCAGACGCGAATAAACGTAGGCCTACTGGGAAAATCGATGGCCGCGTAACATTTCGTAAGAAAGGCCCAGAACGATTAACACGTGACGACCTTCTGACATTTCGAGACCTAAAGCGGTCGGGTTTTTTAACGTTTCTTTCTTGTCTTTCAGGCGAAAACTTGCGAAATTTCGATGAAGAGATGAGCGACGGCCGTCCGGAGGTGGAAAAAGAAACCACCGAAGAGTCGACCGGGCCGCAGCGTCCGGCCAGACACGTGTCCAACGGCCACTACGACAAGTGCATCTGCTGCAATCCCCGAGTGGAGTGTTCCTCGCATCGACAGCGACCCGGCCCCAAGCAAGAATGGATTTTCGGCAGCGGACGTCTCAGTTGGGACAACTCTCCGGTGGCCTCGTACAATCCCGAGACCAAGATGTTTCGGTGCGTGGTATGCGGAACGGTAGGGTTCATGTCCAGGATCGCCGAGCATTACCTGGGAACCCACGCCAACGCCAAGGTTTTCCAGTGTCCGCGCTGTCCCTACAGCAGCGCCTGGTCGCGGTGCGTGCGAATGCATCTGTCCAAGCATCACGGAGTCCGAAACGTGCCCACCACGCTGTGGAAAGGAGAGCCCCTGTTGGAAGAGATTCTGAAGATCTTGCAGACCCTCAAAAACGAAACCGAATGTGCCGACAAGGAAACCGCCGACGGCGCCGACAAACGGTACGCCTGCCCCAAATGTCCCTACGCTACCGATCGACGCGATCTGTACGCCAGACACGAGAATATTCATCGGGAAGACAAACCTTTTCACTGTTACGTCTGTTTCAAGATGTTTAACAGGGCCGACCACGTCAAGAAGCACTTTTTCCGCATTCACAAAAATTATCCCTATAACGTTTCGCTAATTCGAAGGCATCCCTCGCGCAGCAGAAGTCTGGTACCTAATCACTGGAGACAGACGCGGGTTCAGAATGGCTATCAGACCCCCGCCTCTTCCTCCGTTCCCGTTCGAGTCCTCCCCGATCAGAAAACGAACAGAAAAAAGGATTTCAAATCTTTCGTGTGTCTGTACTGTCCGTGGAGAGGCGTGGACAGCTGGTGTCTCAGAAGGCATCTCAACACGCACATAAAGCCTTTCGCCTGTTCTCTGTGCGATTACAAAGCCGCCAGGGCCGAACGTCTGTCCACCCACGTCTGGAGACTACACGGAAAATTGGCCTGTCTCAAGTGTTCCTATCTGACCGAAGATAGCGGCATTCTCGAAGACCACGTCAAGGAATATCAGTGAGTACCCTTCTTTTCATTTTCTCTTTTTCCGTTTTAAATGCAAATTACCTTTCCGAGTTTGCGCTTAGAACTCTGTAACAACACATATTTAGTTATTTAGTCCCGTCCACAATTCTAAAATTAGTTTCCGGGTGGTATTTTTATTTTAGAATTTTGATATTTATCTAAAGCCGGATCTTCCCGGGTGGTGGATGGCCGAAAGGTTAGATGGCGGCCTACCGCCGGGAGGATTTGGGATCCAATCCAACCGGTGGAAAATACGCGGAATTTTTCGCCAGTGGTTAAAAGGAGTTAAAAAGGACGAAATCCCGGGTGATGAGAGATCGGTTTTCTAACTTTTTCCGCCTGGCGGTCACTAAGACGTTTTTTTGGGAAGCCCGTTACGGATTCTGCCGGGTCCTGGTGGAATGAGACCGGTCCGACGTATCGCTCCCGAAAAATTCTGCCATTTTCGACCGACGACGAACGGGCTCAAAAGGCAAATGTATTATACGTCATTTTAAAGTCGCTCAATACAGACGGGTGAACGTAGTACGAGTCGGATATTTCGGCCGTAATTACAAATTACACTCGGTCGGCCCGGACGTGTGGGTACTTCTTGAAGCGCTGTTTCATCCGGTGGAAATGTTTTACATTGCATCCGCTATCCGCACTTTTCCCCTGGCCACAGCGGAGCGAAAAACTTTCGTTTGGTTAAGTTAGTTAAGTTATGGAAACGCAACATTTCGGCGATCTGCCTAGGGGATGCCTTCCGGGAGGTCTTTTTAATTGAAACTGGCCCCTATTTAGGCGTTTAGACGTGTAGAAAACCCGGAAAACTTCACGTGGCTAGCCCGTCCGAGCGAGGGGCGAACCCACGACCGAATTTCCAGTGTTCAGGGAATGAAGACCACTTGGCCACTGGTGGGCTACTTTCGTTTGGACGCCAAATACATCCTCCGGGAATAAATATCGGTTTGTAGGAATCCGTTTCTCATAGAGGTGCCCAGGCGGGATCTGTCTACCAGACCGTCTTTCTTTCGGTTCGACACTCGAACTCCGTCGCCAACTTTGGCCAATTCGGCAAAAGTAAAATTCTCGTCGTTTCGAGATCTCGCGTAACCGTTTTCCACCGGACTACGCCCAGTCACCTTACCCTTCCAGCCGTCGCAGTTCGGAGACTGCAAATTTAAATTCTTTTCTTCCGTGTAACGCCAGGAAAGTAAATTTACGAAGAGCGGAATAAATGCTGCCGCCATTCGACTCGTCGTCTGTTTTAAACTACCGGGTGCGGGAAAGAGACGGTGGCCGGGGACAATCGTCCTTTCTGGCGGTGACTGTGTCAGTGGCATAGCGAACATAACTGGCGCCAGGGGCACGACACTTTATTGACACCCCTCCCCCAGAAACAAATTCTTGTTTGTCTTGGAGACCATTTGGCGCCCGGGGCATGCTAGAACCCCTTGCCTCCCTCGCTACGCTAGTAGATTGTGTCACCGCGAAAACAATCGCGCTCCCGAGAAAAATTACCACTCACGTCTGACGAGAATAAGGGAATGTAACCAGCGTGGACAGATCCGGAAAATGGCGGAGGACGTCGATGGGGAAACGACCGTTAATCCCGGGGATACGAAAAACGCCGTAACTGTACCGAGCGAGCCGTAAAGAATGTAGAAATGACCGGCGCAAAATCACTATTACAAATACACTACCTGCCAGAAAATAATTGGATGCCCCTACAAACAGCAACATGCACTGTCCTAATACGCCTCATAGCCATCGCGGATAAATATCAGGTGGGGAAGAAATTCGGCATCGACCGCATTGCAACATGCCACGCATTTCGGAGCTGTCTGATTTCGAGAAAGGTATAATCGTTGGTTATCACAGAAATGGCCGATCCATACGTGACATATCCAGTGAGCTGAAGTACCCAAAATCGACAGTGGGCTACGTGATTCGAAAGTGGAAGCCCCAACTAGGCAGGCTTATTCCGACAACTGGGAGTTAGAGACCAACGGGTGCTGTCCAGAGAAATTCGAAAGAACGGCATCCAACCGATGGACCACATACGTGGGGATTTTCAAATGGCAACTGGGACTGTTGTTTCGATGAATACCATTGTAAGAAAGCCCATCTGCTCGGTTATGATGGACGTGCTGCCGCCCAGAAGCCTTTCATCACCAGAATAAACAGCGCTGCTCGGCTAGCTTGGTGCAAAGAACGTCGGCAATGGACCGTAGAAGAGTGGAAACAGGTTCTCTGAATCGACGAATTCAGGTTCACCCTCTTCCGTTCGGATGATAGGGTCCGGGTTCGGCGTCTGCCTAGAAAACGCCCCCTGCGGGAATGTGTTGTGCCAACAGTGAAGTTCCGCGGAGGTAGACTTACGGTGTAGGGGTGTTTTTCCTGGTATGACCTAGGACCCTTGGTCGGAATCGATGGTAGGCTCAACGCCTACCATCAGGGTGATCAGGCCTGGCCTCCCCTAGGCTCGACATAAAAGAGTCCAAGACACCTAGTTGTTGCGGGGTGTCCGATCGCTTCCTATGATTCAGACATAGTCTCTATCATACCTTGTAGTGCATTTGGCGGAGCAGGGACAGCCTAGATTTGTGTGTATGAGGGAGTAGGCTCAACGCCGATGCCTACTGCGCTATTTTGGATAACCACGTGTTTCTTACGTTGTGGTGGTTGTACGGGTTGAATCCATGTTACTTCCAGGACGATAACGCCAGCTGTCATGTTGCGATGACCAGCATTGCTTGGCATAATGACAATGGGATTAATCCAATGGATTGGCCTGCTCAGAGCCCGGACCTGAACCCTATCGAGCACCTCCGGACGAGTTGGAGTGTCGACTGAAGGGGTGGCCCCACCGCCCGAAACCGGTTAATTAATGAACCCACATGTCTTCTCCAAGCCGAATGGAAGAAAATACGACCGGTCATCATACAAGGATCGGCGGAGAGTATGCCTCGAATGGTCACAGCTGTAATATTCGCACGTGGAGGTTCCACCAACTATTGACGATGAATAAACGTCGTTTTTCTGTTCTATCACAGGTGTCCAATTACTTTCTGGTGTATTGTCAGTATTACTTTCCCGGTTGTTTTATATAGCAGAGGGAAAAATACGTCAATCGATGGAAAAATAACCCCCCCCCGAGACTTTTAAGTTTTTGGATCGCAAGACCTCGAAACGTCGAGCAAAAAATGCCAAAGAATTTGGAGATTTTGCGTTTATAGATGTTTGTGTGTGATTGAACGATTTTGTTGGCCCACTTCCGAGCTGGATAACTCCCGCGCTTTCTGACGAAAATTTCTGAAATTTTGGTGCTGAAAGATGAAGGAGTAGGGATATGGGGGTGCGTGGTAACTCCGGTGCCGTCAGACTTAGACGAAGATTTTACTGGTTATTAGCATTTACAATTTTTATGAAATTCATCTTTTGCCATTTTATGATAATTAATAATATAAAAAGGCTTTAAAATAAAATCTTATAACGGATGGCGCCTCCAGAGCTTAAAGTTTTTTGCCGGGAAAGTTGCTCGAGTCATTGCCGGATGGTTTTTTTATTTTTTAAGTTATTTCTCTGTCAAAACGTGACGGAACGAACTTTATCGAAAATAAATTTTAAAGTTCTAGCATAAAGAGATTTTTAAAAACGATTTTAGTTAACGTTACGGTCTGGAAGTTGGCGGCATTAAGTAATTTGGCCGCCACAAAACGTAAACTTTCTTTACTTCGGTCCGCCATTTTGTTTATAGTACTATAGAGCAGTGGTTCTTAACCTTTTTATACTCGCGGCCCACCAAATATTTCATAATTTTTTTGTGACCCCCATTTTTTCAATAATTTATTTGGTTTCATTGCTTCATCGGAGAGAACTACACCGCATATGAAATTTCTTGAACTTCAACGCTTACGAACCCACATTTGATATAATCACGGTCGTATTTTCTAATTTTAATGTTACTTAATTTTATACCTTCAGTTTTAGGACTTGTGGTTTTTTCCGTTGCATTTTTCACTGTATCATCATCGGAATTTTCACTAGTATTTTCTTTTTTGAAGGTCCTGATCCGCGATTACCTATATTAAAAAATTTTCTAATGTTCCTTTCTGTTTTTTGCTCATTTTTATGGGTTAATTATAAATAAATAAAACTAAACACACAATGTAAGAAAGAAATGTACTATTATTCTATCCAAAGTCGATGCTAAAACTAAACTAAAACTAAAACACCGACAACTTGTAAAGATTTTGCATATCTTTTGCAAAAACACTTAAATTTTCAAAGCTTACTATTTTTCCTAATTATTTTAAAAATTCCAACCATTAATAGTTTCTTAGAATTACTTTCGAATAAAATCAGTACATACTGCGGTGTAAGTAGCATATTTGCATTTATATTTCTTCTGTACTAACAAAGTTGTATATAGGAAGAAAGAAATAAATATAAAAAAAACTAACTTGTAAATACGAAAACTTTATCTTTCTTATTTCACTTTTCAATACGATATTCGGTTATACATTAATTTTCTTTTTATTATATTCTGAAGAAAATTTTGTATAATTTGGCGGCCCCCGGTAAACTTCTTATGGACTCCCAGGGGGACGCGGTCCCCCTGTTAAGAAACACTGCTGTAGAGAACGCCAACGTTGTTCCGTATTGTCATTTCTATCGGTGGCATTTGCAGCCGCAAACTACGTCACTCTCGACCGAGTACAATTCTACATTTTTTCGCCGCCGCCGCAAACGCGCGATGGAATCGAGGCCCGCTTCGGCCTCGACTCCGTGGCATTTAACTCGGTAGACTAATTTGTTGCTTCCGTACGGCTTTATTATCGGAATTCGGCAGTCGATCCTACTCTTTCCGGCGGATGACCGCGCCCATCCTTATTGTGACGTCGAACGGTAGTAACTTACCGCCCGGGCGCGTGGCCGTCGACGAGTTGGGTTTCGGAAGGAAGAGGCGACGACATGCCGGAAACCGGCCTTTAGGCGCGCGAAGAAAACCCGGAAGACCGCGCTCGACCGGCCGCCGCTTTGGCCTCCAAAGTTTCGATTTTCCTAGAAATTTTGCAGTCGGGAGAATAGAAAGAGGGATTTCGGCGTCGTCTTAAGGGCTTCCGGGGCGCGACCGAATCGAGAACGAAGAAGGTCGCACACTCGACAGGAAAAGGGAAGAGTGCGCCGTCCCTGGGTTTCTAGTGCTACGAAATCCAACGGGTGTTCTCCCGTCGGCGAGAAAGACGACGCCCGGTCGGTGGCCGCGCCGCGTCGGACGACCGACGAAAAGGAAAACGTCGGGCGCCGCCGCGCCATCTGTCTCCGACCGACGCAATCGAAGTAACAAAATGGCGGACGGCGGACGCCGAAGCGGGAGAAATGTCGGACGAAAAGCGGTCGATTACGTCGTCGGTAGGAATTCGGACGGGAACGGCAACCCGTAGATCATGAACAAGATCGTCGACTGGAATCCGTTCGCCGTCTGGAACTGGAGAGCTCTCGGCGGACTCGCTTCCAGGTAAATCCTCGCTACCCGCCTTCTTTCTCGCTCGGCGGCCACCCCGAAAATCGACGGTCGTCCGCCCGAAAACGCCGCATTAATTAACGCAAAGGCCGGCCGCGGGACCCGGGCACCGCGCCTCCCCGCTTTTTCCGCCAGGAGGCGTCCTTGGCGGGACAGGGTTTTTGGTCGTTTCTCCCGTCTTCTGCGCTTCCGCTCTCCTCTCGTCCGTCGACGGGCGGAAAACCGGCCGTTTCCTTCGGACGCCTTCTCCTCCGCTTTTTCCGTCCATCCCCCGCCGCCGCGTTCGGGCGTTGCGCCACGTCGGGGACGCCCAACCGACGGACGCAAATCGATCGGCCCGCCGCCGCGGACGGAATTCATTCCGGCCGGAGGCGTTCGGGCCAGTCTCCCTGTCCGGGTGTCGGATGGTGGCTCCGCCTGGCGGCAGACGTAAACTGCTTACCTACGGAAGTTTTGCGGGTGCGCGGTAAACGCGGTTCCGGCCGGAACCGGTAATGGACCGTGCAGCGGAAAGGCCCGCGTCGCGTCTTGGTTCTGCCGTCGGGAAACGTAAACGACGAAATTACCGAAAGAATTCGACTGTATTTAAATCGGCGAAAGAAGGAAATTCGGCAGCGTATTTTAGGGTGAACCAACGACATGGGTGTTTTTTACTCGCGCTCGGGCGCTACAAATACCCGTAAATTTAGAACGGAGACGAAAGCTGTCCCGACGTACTCGGTGGCACGACGTTTTATAATTCGCACGAAACGGATCTACCGGCGAACGGACGGGGGAAGAAATGACGGAGGAGGAAATAAATATTTGGGCCTCAGTTTCTTTTTCCGACCCGGTACGATGGAAACGCGATGAAAATTATAAGTGGATAATTTTTAATTGTTTTCGGTAGATTGGACTGGCGGCCTACTGTAAAAACTATTAAAAACCCGGGCAAATACGGACGCTGTATGGAAATGGCAGTTTGGGAACAAAAGGGTACGGCGTAAACGAAGTGATAAATAAAATGCCGAAGTGGGACGGTTTGCCATTTAGCCCATCCCGGCCGGGGGCCTTTTTCCGATCGATAAATCCGACCGACGCGGTCAATTGTCCGTCTCGTTCCCGCTGCGCCGCTTTCCATTTTCTCTTTCGTAAGACAAACAACGCTAGGAAAATTCCAATTTAACTTTTTACCAATTTTCCGATAACTGGCACCGCTTTCGCCGACGGTGTTAATTCTATCCCTGTTTTTTCCCCGTCCTACGTCGGTTACCCGTCTTTTTCCGCCGGACTTTGGCTCTCTGCACGTTTGCCGCCAAATAATAATACTACTGTATTGCCGTATGAAAAGTAAGAGTTCCGGAAACGGCGGGTCGATTTATAAACCGCCTTTTAAACAACCAAGTAAACTAATTAATCTTTTAGTAAATCGTTTTCCGTTCTTCCGGATGCGCCTTTTTCTAAAAACGAACCGGAAACGGGTAATTTAGGGACGGAACGGTTTTTCCTTTCGCCGGTGGCGGGCGCCCGGCTGGGTTTCGTCGACGTTTGTAACGTCCGAACAGGGTCTGGTTTCTCGTAAAAGACTTCCCGAGAGGCACTCCCCGCGGCAACGGCCTACGTGTCGCCTTGCCGTAAATAAATAAACCTAACCGCCCGCAAAGTATCGACGTCGATCGAGGAATGGAAACGGAAGTGCGGAAGAAAGTTTTACTCCGTCTTCCGGTGGCGTCCTTAACGACGAAATCCGTCGAGTCCGGGCGTAATTTGCGTAATGGAAATTTCCGGTTGTTTTTTTTTTTTGTCCATTTCGATCGAAGTTTACGGCCGGGTTTTCGAGTTCCGCTCCCGCCCATCCGTTTATCGACGGTAAATTGCATTTTGGGTTCCGCCCGCCTCGGTACTGGGCCGACTCTTTCGGTGCTCGACCGAAAGAATCGGCCTAGGGAATAATGTCGGTTTTCGGGTGTGGGAGACGATCGCGGAAGCGAAAGTCGCTTTGCCGGGTAGATTGTTAATACGGGTACGGAGTGTTGCGGAAAAAGAAACGCGAAGTGCGCGGTGCACTTTCTTAGACGTCCTACATGGCAGCATCCAGCGACCGCGGGCGCAAAGAATCTTTGTACGCGCTTCCAACTCGCGACGACTTCTGTCCAGAGTGGACGCGTGTTGTTTACAAGATGGCGGAGAGAAGACTTCGTCGAACGCTACTATGGAAAATATGACAAGCGTTAAAACAGTAAATTTGAAACGTATATTTATATTAATTAAATTATCCACAACCGTGAGGCAGATAATAGTGAGGGCTATCATCTGCCTCACGGTTGTAGATAATTTAATTAATATAATTATATCAAGGGCTAGAAGCAACTTTTGTAATAATTTCGTTGAAAGGTATATGTTATCGCTACTTAGATACACAACAAATATAAAGAAACTTTATAGAATAATAAGTTAAAAAAAGTTTTATTTTTGAAACGTTACATTTATTTATACAAAATCAGAAATTATTAAATTATGTAAAAGATTATTAATTAAAGTACATACAACATATATACACAGTTTATTTATCATTCTGTTATTATTTATCTACATAGTCGGCCATTTTCTTCTTTGGAAGCTCGAGCAGTGGAAGCAGCAATCAAACTTGCTTGGTGCATCAACAAAGCGTGCAACAAAGCTGCTTCCTGCATGCGCGTGTAGAAGTGTCATCTGATGATCGCTGCATGCTAAACGCAGTTACTCCAGACGCGCACATTTGCTTGAATCAGTTTGTCCGCTCTGCTTTGAAGTGCATTCACACCTGCGGTTGCTAGACACTGCCATGTAGGATGTAGCCTTACGTATCTTTGCAGGGCCGTGCCATGCTATGATGCAGTGATGCGGCCGCATCAGGCGGCATAAGCAGCAAAATCAAAATATTATTTGAACCATTCAGTAATTAAAAATTTTTACACAATGCTTTCCTATATTGATCTATGTTATTTCAATATTGATGTATACTATTAATGATTTATTGCACGCCTCTGCTTAAGTGCTTTTGGTACCCTTTGGTTTCGGTTTATGATGCAAATTAGTGTTGTAACGAATAGTATATTCGGCCTCAGGCCAAATACCGAATAGCCGAATATTCGGCCAAACTATTCGGCTCGATTAACGCACGTATGAAAATTGGCGCGCAAACCGCATTATGGCAAGGATCCTGCTCTCTATTGGCCCGCTGTCACTATGTTTTGCCAATCGCATTAATTCTTGGCAGTTGTAGCAGACACCNATGTAAAAGATTATTAATTAAAGTACATACAACATATATACACAGTTTATTTATCATTCTGTTTTTATTTATCTACAAAGTCAGCCATTTTCTTCTTTGGAAGCTCGAGCAGTGGAAGTGGCAATCAAACTTGCTTGGTGCATCAACAAAGCGTGCAACAAAGCTGCTTCCTGCATGCACGTGTAGAAGTGTCATGTGGTGATCACTGCATGCTAAACGCGGTTACTCCAGACGCACACATTTGCTTGAATCAGTTTGTCCGCTCTGCTTTGAAGTGCATTCACACCTGCGGTTGCTGGACACTGCCATGTAGGACATAGCCTTACGTATCTTTGCAGGGCCGTGCCGTGCTATGATGCAGTGATGCAGCTGCATCAGGCGGCACCGTTAGGGGGCGGCATAAGCAGCGAAATCAAAATATTATTTGAACCATTCAATAATTAAAAATTTTTACACAACGCTTTTCTATATTGATCTATGTTATTTCAATATTGATGTATACTATTAATGATTTATTGCACGCCTCTGCTTAAGTGCTTTCGGTACCCTTTGGTTTCAGTTTATGGTGCAAATTAGTGTTGTAACGAATAGTATATTCAGCCTCAGGCTGAATACCGAATAGCCGAATATTCGGCCAAACTATTCGGCTCGATTAACGCACATACGAAAATTGGCGCGCAAACCGCATTATGGCAAGGATCCTGCTCTCTATTGGCACGCTGTCACTACGCTTTGCCAATTGCGTTAATTCTTGGCAGTTGTAGCAGACAGACAAGAGTGTCATGGAAGTATGTGATAAATGATGATATGTGGATAACAACGAAATGACCTACACGTGTAAATAACGGAAAAAGAACAGAGAAGGACCGCAAAGTGAAAATGTGAAAATAAATATGAAATTGGGTCGATAACATAATCGAACAAGTCGAGGCAGCTTATTGGCACAAAATTCGCGGCCGTCAATGCCAAACAATTGTTGTCATAGACTTCAGAAAGCTAAATGCTTGTAATGTACGCCCGTGCACGCTAAGTGTACGGGTGAAAGCCTGGGGCTGTTCGGGCTATCAAGCTGTCTCGAATCTATGAAATCATAACTGTGACTTATATCAACGTCCTATCTGCCTCTTTTCTCCATTATCACCAGGCTGAGTTACATAATTGTAAAATGGGAACTCTAGGACGGAAAAGTGACGAATCGAAAGAATCGTGACCGCGTATTATGACGTATGCACAGGCATACGTGGATTAGAGCGATAGAGGAAAGAGAAAGGGAGGAGCAAAGACGAGCGCTTAAAAAGAAGGATAGGCAGGGTTAGACCCTCAGATGTGCGAGGATTCTCCAACGATAGACGTTTACGTGTGCTGATCTTTGTAATTATAAATTGTNAATCATAACTGTGACTTATATCAACGTCCTATCTGTCTCTTTTCTCCGTTATCACCAGGCTGAGTCACGTAATTGTAAAATGGGAACTCTAGGACAAAAAGTGACGAATCGAAAGTATCGTGAGTGCGTATTATGATGTATGCACAGGCATACATGGATTAGAGCGATAGAGGAAAGAGAAAGGGAGGAGCAAAGGCGAGCGCTTAAAAAGAAGGATAGGCAGGGTCAGACCCTCAAATGTGCAAGGATTCTCCAATGATAGACGTGTACGTGTGCTGATCTTTGTAATTATAAATTGTGAATACATGTGGCTAATATTATTTTCTTTTTTATTTTGTGCATGTTACAAGTTATAAATAAATATAAACAAACAGCACTAACTCGATAACATTAAACCTAAATACCAAAATGATTAATTTGCTGTGTTTTTGTTATTTATTACTCCTGTTTTTAGGTATTCGGTACTCGGCCGAATAGTGAAAAATAGGCCGAATAGTAACCGAATATTCGTTACATCACTAGTGCAAATGCATTGTTGGAGAGCAGCAGTCAAAAGGCTTTTGACAAGACAGTGCAAAGCTATTGTATTTGTTTGTAATATACCGTGCAATTCTCCTAAAAGCTGAGGCAGCAATTATCATAAAAGACAATTGCATGTGTAACGTGTTGTAGTTCTGCTTTGACCTTAAATTATTGACAAAATTTGGTTTTAACGTTAGTTTGTCTCTATAAGTAGCGAGTGGCTGTGCTGTGTTTAAATCAGTGAATCAGATATATATCTGTATCAGTATAATATTTTTGCATTTTTTATAATTAAGTTTTTTGTGTTTAAAAAGTAGATCAAGTAAGAGAATTATTATTTTTTACAGCTATTTTAGTTACTTATTATCATTGAAAAGGATTATGTTACAATAAGAACTCGAATTAAAAAATAGCATTTGCATGAACTGGGTATATATCAGGTGCAGAACATGTGCTTGTGTGTGATAGAGAGTTATTTAGGTAATATTGGAGTACTTTTAAATTCTGTATGTGATAGAGTTGCTTAGGAAATACATTTGCTACTTTTGCATTTGTTATTTTTTGCTCTATTTTTACTAAATTTATATACGTTGAAGTGGAGACAATACAATGACAAGTTAAGGAAAGGCATATGTCTTTCCTTAACATGTCATTGTATTGTAGGCTGCTAGCTGTCAATTTGACAGATATTTGTTACCTCTTTACTAGCAGATGAGCCTGGCATTGCACGGGCAAAAAATAACGATAGCGAAGATTAAGATTTTTAGATTATACTGATTTTACCCGTTTTCACCGGATGCAAGAATTAGGTCTCCCTCTTCCGAGATTAATTAGAGAATTTTTACATAATCTGAAAATATGTTTGATTTTCTGCAAAAACGCAAAAAACTGCATCTAAAATAGTACAGTAAAGCAGAGTTCTTTAAGATAATCTTTAACCTTGTCCCTCTCTCCTGCAGGGATAATTTCCAAAAATTCCTTCTTAGTGTGCATTCTCAAGGTGTATTCTACTAAAACGCAGTCAAAAATGCAAAAAATTGATTAAAATCATTATTGAATTTTAATAGAATAAAATCTTTAGTATTCAAAAAGAATTTTTATTTAATTATTTTGTATCCGAACATTGTTGTAGCCCTGAGAATTTTATTATTAACACTTCCTATCTCTGTAGCTAGTGGGGAAAGAAATTTTTCCAAATTAAGATTGATAAAACACTACTCAAGAAGTTCAATAAGCCAAACAAAACTTAGAAATCTATCATTAATTTCTATTGAATCTACATTGGCTGCCACTCTAGATTACGATTCCCTAATTAACGAATTTGCTAAAGTTAAAGTTAGAAGGGTAAAACTGTAGTAGATTCTTGTAGTTGATACTTGATATCATTATTTTAAAGAAATTTTTATTTTCAAAATAAAAATAATAATTGTACAATTTGTGCAGTTTTTTTAAATCACAACCGAAGGTATTTTAAAGAAAAACATTTAAGGGGTGGCATTTTGAAGACTTGAATCGCACTGAGAAAATCTACAGCATGGCCCTGTATCTTTGGCACCATGTTTGGCCGCGCCGGCGGACTCCCATCTTGCAGCCAGTTGGGGATCGGCTAAGGAGAGTTTCAATGTGCAGAGAACGGCCACTTTCATTCCCATATACATTTCGTTGTCCCATGGCATAATTGATAGAATAGACTCGGAATCTTTCGGCCCATGTCGGTTAAACAGCTTCAATAACCTAATGTAATTTTGTGTAGTCTGTGTTTAAAAGGCGATTTGAAACAGAGTGCGGGTTACCTGCCCATTTTAAATTGGAACTACAACCTTTCAGTCTGGTTTCTCTTCTTCTAAAGTCGTGCGCAGTTTTTGGAGAATGTGAAACTCGCTACAAAGATTTTTTCTGAAACCACAAAAGAACTGGTTTGCCTCCCGTTTGGTTCTTCTTTGTTCGTCTTTATGTTCGATCCATGCTTTAATTAATGATATTAAACACTTTTGTTGAAATTTGTATCTTCGAAAGCCATAAATTTCTAGTAGTCATTGTCCGTCCATGTTGTTTCTGAGGAATTTAACGGCCAAGTGAAACTCATTCACTTTTTTGTCATTATAGAGTAAACTTTTATTGGTAAACATAAAATTATGCATGTTTAACATTGTTTACTGCCAGTCGATGCGATTTGACCTGTGCCAATTATGTAATTTTATATCCTCTGCCTGCAAAATTTTGTGGTAACCGTATTGTATGTCATTTCTTACTGTCCGAAAGTCTGAGAAACATTTCTCAGATTATATTTTATTGCTTGGTTTCCCAGTGACGTATTTATAGTAGTTTCTCGTTACTTGTGTTCGCAGATACATTCCAGTGATTCGTTTTGCCTCGTCGTATATAATTCCATAATGGTTGCTGGAAATGAAAATAAATTTTCTTATTTGATCTATACAATACAATAACATATTTTATGGGAAAAAACAAATTGTGAACATGTTAAGACAATAGCCCTAACTTCACTGTGACATGTTTTACTTTCCCAGCAGTTATGCATACGTAACAAGGAAAGTACTGTATTGCAATGTGTCAAATTTGACTCTCCGAGTTTTTTTGCAAATCTTCACATTTTGAGACCTCCTGAATCTAAAAAAGGCAAAAAATTCTGTGTGTGTGTTAGCGTCTATTTTGCTTAATATCTCAGGATGGGGTAAAGATTAAGACACGAAATTTGGCATGATGGCTTGCATATGATGGGCATGGATGCTATTAAATTTTGGTGGTAAAAGGTCAAGAGAGTGGGGAGATAGATAGAAGGGTCATTTATCTCCAGAGGCATGGAACTTGAAAATTTTATTCATTACTAACATTTATACTATTTTATAAACCTCACCACTACCTCAAAATAAAGCTTTTTGCCATTGTATAGTAATTAAAAATATAAAAAGTTTTATAACAAAATCTGATAACAGATGACACCACACACAATTTTATTTTTTGCTTAATAATATAAAGATTTTTGTTCTTAGCAAAAGTTCATAATAGCCGGGAAAGTTACGCAACTCTAGTTGTTGGATTTATTTTGTTTTGGTGCGACATTACTTTCTGCTCTTTTCTTAAGAAAATTTAAGTTGGAGGTGACGTTGGTATAATTTTGTTTCATTTTCTTTATTTTCTAAACTCTACAATGAGAAATTAATTTTGTATCAATTAAAATGACATTTGTATAAAATATTTAATAACTTGTGACTTAAAAGACAATAGTAAAATTAATTTGTCTAACATTTTCTAAACAGTAATTGAATGAACAAAACTGAATTTTAGTATTCAGTTAGATTTCCGATCCACGAATTTATCTATCTATCATATTTATTTATTTTATTTATTCTTGAATTCAAAGTAATTACTTCCCTAAACAAGAATACCTGAGATAAAAACAAAGATAACAAATACAATAAAAGTTACAATAAAAAACAACAGGTAATGGAAAGTAAAAATAAATGGAATATAAAAACTAACACATTAAATAAATCATAAAATAAGGTTCAAATAAATTATCATGTAAGTAAACATATTTTTTGAACAAGTTGTCTGCTGAAGGATAAAAATATATATTTTACCAAATTGCTTCGTTTATGTTTCATTTATCAAATAATAATAATAATAATCACTCTCCCGTGGTCACCACCTGGTCGTGGTGGGAGAGCCCAGTAATTTTACTGAACCATAGAGCAGTGCAGGCTGGAGCACAAGCTCCTGGTAGGGACACCTATGCCAGTAAGGTCTATGGGGAGAAATGAAGCTAAGAGTGACCACACCCACAATCTGTGGAGATTTTTATCATTGTAGTAACCAGGTCTAACTGTGATACCGGCTCGGATGTCACCTGGGTTAAAAAGGTCTTCATTCATGAGTTAGGCAGAGGCTCACGTTCGAAAAATAGGCTCCAGTCTCCCTTGGTTACTGGTGGCGAAAGCAGCGCCAGCCCAAGCTACTGCAATGCCCTCAACAGATGTGAGGAATCAACTTAGCCTTGGTGTTTCTGTGGCAATGCATCCACAGACCACAAAGGCTGGAAAACCACGCCAACGGATGAAATGGACATCAGAAATGAATGAGTTTATCATCCGTACTTACTACACCATCACAAGACTCGAAACAAACATGACAGCATGCAGACAACAACTACACCATATTCACACAACAATATCCTCACCTCACTGTCACCGAACAAAGGGTTGTTGATCAGAAGAGAACAATTATACACAACAATCTTATCCCACAAACAACACTTGAACTTATCAAACAACAGGTTGCTGATCAAATACATCAACAGACAGAAACATGTAACATTAATGAAGATCACATAACCTGTCAGGATAATCCAGCAACAAGCATTGATAATAGTACACATACAACAACTACCATTAATGATACTACAGACACTTCCTCATCCATCACTGATAACGTAGATATAGATTTAGTTAATACACTCTCACTTATATTTCAGGAAACACTCACTTAATATACAGGCACAGATCCCACACAAAGACCACGAATACCGAAAATCAACACGTCAAAGATAGTAGGAAAAACACTAAATTATGTAAACACTCACTTACTACCAAACTACATTCATTCAATTTCTACACTTTCAGACATTCATACATTAGTTTATGCTGGGGCAGTCACAGTAGTAACACACCATGGACTGAAAATACAATCACAGACAGACATACACAAAACACAATTCTATCACAAGCCTGCCTGGCAGAGAAGAATAGAAACACAAATAAATGACATTAGACAGCAATTAGGCAGGCTGACACAATACACTAAAAACAACATTTTTTTTTCATATCCACTTTTTTTCCTTTTTGTTAAGTAGGCTATAGGCAGCATTCTTAATTGCACTTTTTATGTTTTCCCAGTGTTTCTCTATAGAGGGTATGTCTTTATCTTGAATTTTTTTTGTAACCACTTCACTGAAATGTTGCCTAACCTTGCATATTTTCAGCTTGTCAAGGTTGTAATGCAGCTTCTTCTTTTTGACGTTTTTTGTAATTTCCTTTAAGTGAATGGTGCACCTGGCATGGAGTAAATTATGATCAGTGTAGCAGTTGGCTGAAGGCCTTGTTTTAACATTGAGAATTGAGTTTCTGTATTGTTTGTTGATCAGGATGAAGTCTATTTGACTTCGTACTATTCTGTTTTCTATGTCTTGAGGACTTTTCCATGTGTACAGTCTTTGTGGATGTTGTTTGAACCACATGTTTGTGATATATAGGTCATGGCGTTCTGCAAATTCAAGAAGCATATCTCCACGTTCATTTCTTTCGCATAGTTGCCTACTGTGTCAGTTACTCTGCCGTTTCCAACTTTGGCATTGAAGTCTCCTATTATTATTTTGACATCTCCTCTCTTTGCAAGTCTGAGTGTCTTCTCAAGCTATTCATAGAATTTGTTTATGACTTCTTTTGGGATGGCTTCTGTTGGTACGTACACTTGAATAATGCTTATAGCCATGGGGGTACGATGCTATGCGCAGGAAAAGAATGTGATCTGATATTGCTGCTACTCCATCGACAGCTTTCGTGATGTCTTTCCTGATGAGCATTCCGATTTTGTGTCAATCTCCTCCAGAGAAAAAAAGTCATAGGTGTCATTGTTTTTTATCCAACCACTTTTGGGCCATTTTGTCTCACTGACACCGAGGATGTCCATCTTCAGTTCTTTGACTTCTAATACGAGGTTATGTAATTTGTCTTTGGCATACAGCGTTCTTACATTCCACGTGCCTATGTTGTTTATGTTCCATGTGATGATTTTTGGAGTATTGTTTATTCTTTGGCTTCCAGTAGTCGATTTGTTGCATATAGCCTGGTCACTCACTGGTATGCACCCAGTAGCATACTTCTCACCATCTGACCTGGACTTAGAATGGCGCTGGTGGCCAGTCGGATTGCATGGCAGACTAGACACATGTTGAAATGAGATCATGAGGATTGTATATATGTTTGTATACTAGGAATAGGTAATGTGGTGGTTTCCCATTGCCTTCCACATCACAGAACTGGAACCAGTTTTGATCGATGCGATCTTGCTTCCAGCTTCCTGGACACAAGCCTTTCTGACGAATAGTGAGTACTGGCCTTGCTGCTTCCCAAGACCAGGGACATTTTTCGATGTCCAGTCTAGATCCGTCATGTTTTATGTTAACAGTGGCACCTCGAGTAAGATGTGGTTTTTCACCACGCATGAGCAGTCTTGGCAAGAGAGAGGCTGACGGACTAAGTAGTCTGTAATCACTTCTTGTGCCCTAGATGTGGTGAGGACCAGTTGTTGGTCAACCCAAACTAAAGGTACTACCTCTCCTGTCATCTTTAGCCATTATGAATGTGCTATTTTCCATACTTGATTTCCATAAGTTTATCTTCTTCATAAATGCATGAATTTTATCATACAAAATTAATATGTTCGTGTTCCGCCTTGCAAGGGCATATTCAGCCGATTGCAGATACAGAGTTTATGTTAAACGATGTTTATCAACAGAATGGCCTACAGACGTTGGCTGGCTGAACCATGGTTTAAAATGCGTTGCAAAGACGACGATCGTCTATTTCTGACCATTCTCTAAATGAACTTTGGCAAAACATTAGCTCTTACTTACTTTGCTATTACTCCCCTGTTTTAGGAGTTGTTCAGCCAATCGGGTTATTTGTTTGTGACGTCAGAAATGGTTGCCAGCTATATTCTGAAAGCTTCCAGAAATAAAATCTTAAGGCCATCAAAACCATTGTTCGGCAATTAATGACAAAATTTTTCCATTTCAATATTTAATTTTGTTGCCAATACAGTTTAAAATATGAACAAATCCATATTTAGAAAATTTATAACGAATTCGAAATTTGTCTTCGGAATAGATTTTTAAGGAATTATTTTGACATCTTATTACTGTCGCCCTTCGTAACTGTCAAAATGAATAATTTTAAATATTTTATTATTAATATTACATTTTTTTATATCTATAAACAGATTTCTGTAATTATTAAAATTGTCTTGTTTGTTTAACAGTACAATGACTCTGAAATGCATTAACATTATATAACCAACATGATACTCGAATTGTAAATAAATGCATCTGATTTAAATTAATTGAAGTTTTAAGTCTTCACCCATTTGAATACCAAATTGGAACATTTAAAACAAATTTAAAGTATTTAATTTTGTTGTTTTTGCTCCAAGCAATTAATTAATGAATAATTTTGTCGATTCGTACCGTTTACAACATTTATCAAGGAACGATATCTGTTTTTATCTAAACTTTTCCACGAACAAAGCTACCACTTGAATTGAAAAGCCCTCTAAACCTGCTGTCAAGTGAGTCTAGAAAATAGGTCGAATAACTTGTTTCTAATCGCTGTCTACATTGTGGCAGGTGAAAAACACCATCTCTGTAATGAAATTTTTCTGAACAACGGTCTACCCGATCTGTAAACTGCCGTCGGTCTCTAAACGTTGTCTCTGCAATTGGCTGATTCAGTTCATTTAGTTTCTTGAATATGTCTGACAAATAACACAATTTGCAAACCCAAGTTTCATTGTGGAAGAGATTAGAAAAATTGAACTTTGTTTCTGATAAAAATATCATTATTATCTCATCTTTCAACCGTATTAGTCATTTTAAGGCCCATCCTTTTGACAACCACCTTACTTCTGTATGTAGTAAAAGTTGTTCATAATCCACTCCCATATATATCCTTACATAAATTTGCAAACAAATGACTATTAAGTGCTCAACATATTATGAAAATGTATGGCATCATTTAAGACCACATTCAGATCTGGTGGTATTTTTTTAGCTACTAATGCTTCTTGGTGAATGATACAATGGGTAAAAATGATATGTCCATTTGTAATAGATTTAACTTTTGCTAGAAATTCGACATGTTGTCCCTTCATCACTGCTGCACTGTCAGAACATACACCAATACAATTATTCCAGTCTAATCCTTCTTCCTTGAAAAAAATCATTAATTTGTAAAAAATATCTTCACCTGTTGTACGATTGTTCATTGGCCAACAAAACAGTTAATCTTCAAATATATTAAAAGTGGAGATATATTGAACATAGATAAATAACTTTAAAATAAATAACTTTAGCTCAACCAAGAGTTGAGCTAAAGTTGTAATATCTGTCGATTCATCCAGCTCAATTGCAAATTTTGGACTTTCTTTAATTCTTTGTATAAGTTGCTGAAACTGATCACAGCTAATTTCTGAAATCCTTGTAGTATCATTGGAGAGAGGAATTTTCTGCAATTCATCTGCATCCTTTTTTCAATGAATGGTTTCTGCAATTTGTACTGCAGTAGGTAAAACAAAGTTCTTCTCCAATTGTATGAGATTTTTAGCCTTTGCTATTAGATATGATGCTTGATAAGATGCTAAAAGATATTTTTCCTGAGTAAAGGCATACTTTTCCAACAAACATTTGCTTTGATTTAATGACTTTAATAAACTATGAACTTTGAAAATGTTCTATAGGTGTTTTTGAATAAGCAGGATGTTTCATGTTGAAATGCCTCAGTAATTTTGAAGGCTTTATGCTTTCAGCCATAAAAATACCATTACATAATAAGCATAAAGGTAGTTGTTCATCATGTGTACCAGCAGAAAATTTTAATCCATATTGTAAATATGATTCATTATATGTTCTCTTTTTTTTATGAGCTGGTCCCGATGCTGGTTTCATTTCTGTTTTTTTACTGCTTCCCACCTCAGCAAGATCTTTTGCATCTACACTTGTAACTTTCCTCCAACCATTTAAGCATATTTAAGCAATAATATTCTAAAATAAATTTAAATGTTTTAAAAATAAATTTAAAATTTTTAAATAATTATTAACACTCGCATTACAGCTATCTNAGACCACATTCAGATCTGGTGGTATTTTTTTAGCTACTAATGCTTCTTGGTGAATGATACAATGGGTAAAAATGATATGTCCATTTGTAATAGATTTAATAAATGCTGCCCCTTCATCACTGCTGCACTTTCAGAACATACACCAATACAGTTATTCCTTCTTCCTTGAAAAAATCATTAATTTGTAAAAAATATCTTCACCTGTACGATTGTTCATTGGCCAACAAAACAGTTAATCTTCATATATATTAAAAGTGGAGATATATTGAACATAGACCAAGAGTTGAGCTAAAGTTGTAATATCTGTCGATTCATTCAGCTGAATTGCAAATTTTGGACTTTCTTTAATTCTTTGTATAAGTTGCTGAAACTGATCACAGCTAATTTCTGAAATCCTTGTAGTAACTGTATCATTGGAGAGAGGAATTTTCTGCAATTCATCTGCATCCTTTTTTCAATGAATGGTTTCTGCAATTTGTACTGCATTAGGTAAAACAAAGTTCTTCTCCAATTGTATGAGATTTTTAGCCTTTGATATTAGATATGATGCTTGGTAAGATGCTAAAAGATATTTTTCCTGAGTAAAGGCATACTTTTCTAACAAACATTTGCTTTGATTTAATGACTTTAATAAACTATGAACTTTGAAAATGTTCTATAGGTTTTTTGGTTAATGTCCAGATACGTGGACCGTCATGGCGGCACTTCCTGTTTCAGCCTCGAAACCAGACGGTTTGCAGACGACGTGTCACGTGACGACGCGAGCGAACGGCGGCGGCTGTCATGGCGCCTCATCGCTGATTCCAGCAAAGAAAAGGAAACAGTAGGGACGCACGTTCTAACCTAACCTAACCTATTCTAATAATATAATTGGTAATAATTATGCTAATTTATTAGAATAGGTTAGGTTAGGTTAGAACGTGCGTCGGTGCGTCACGTGACACGTCTGCAAACCGTCTGGTTTCGAGGCTGAAACAGGAAGTGCCGCCATGACGGTCCACGTATCTGGACATTAACC